>NW_028301320.1:0-123337 GCF_061612785.1 Hesperophylax consimilis | reverse complement strand
GTATGGAATGTGGGAATCATAGGGCTATTAGCCTGCTAAGTTCAGTTGGCAAGCTGTATGGTAGAATTTTGATTGAAAGGGTAAGAAAGGAAACAAAGGATAAAATATGGGATGTGCAAGGTGCCTTTATGAGTGGAAGGGGGTGCATGGACCAGATCTTCTCATTGCGTATGCTCACCGAGAAGTTTCTGGCAAAGAACCAGAAACTTTTCTGTGCCTTTGTAGATCTACAAAAAGCATACGACCGAGTCGACAGGAAAAAGCTATGGAAGGTGTTGTCCAAGTATGGAGTGAATGCGAATCTGACTCAGGCAATTGCGTCTCTATATGAGGGAAGCGTTGCATGTGTTAGGGTGAACGGTGGTTTTACGGGGTGGTTTGATATCACAAAAGGTGTTAAACAAGGCTGCGTAATGTCACCGTGGTTATTCAATCTATACATGGATAATTGTATGCAAGAATTGAAAGAGGTGGGATTGGGCGCGAATTTGAGTAATCTGAAAGTATGTTGCCTGTTGTATGCTGATGATGCGGTGCTGATTGCTAATAGTATGGATGATCTGCAGTCTCTCGTGTCTAGGATGAACGAAGTATGCGTGAAGAATGAGTTAATGATGAATGTAAGTAAGTCTAAAGTAATGGTGTTTCAAAGAGAAAGTACGAAAACAGTGTGCAATATAGCTGTGAATGAGGAATACTTGGAGCAGGTGGATGAATTTGTGTATTTAGGAAGCATGTTTACGAGAGATGGGAAGGCTGACAGAGATATTGAAAGAAGAGTAAATGCAGGTAACTCCATTAATGGAGGACTGAACGCAGTTGGCGCTAACAAAAAATTGTCCAAAGAAGCGAAGTTAGCAGTCCACAATGGAGTGCTGGTACCTACCCTGATGTATGGAAGTGAGGCATGGAACTGGCAAAGAAAGGATGAAAGTAGATTGAATGCTGTTGAAATGAGATCCCTGAGGCGTATGTGTGGTAAAACCATGTATGATCGTGTGAGGAATGTGGATATCCGCAAAGAGTGCAAGGCTGAGGTAAGCGTAATGAGTAAGATCAAGAAAGGGACGCTTAGATGGTTTGGGCATGTAGAGCGAATGAGCGAAGAAAGGAGTGTAAGGAGAATATACGATGCAAATGTGAATGGTAGCAGAAGTCGGGGACGCCCGAGGAAGACATGGCATGACCAAGTGAATCAGATACTTGAGTCGGGCCATGTCAAGAGTCAGAACAATAGAAGAGTATGCATGAGACGATGTATGAATGTGAATGAGGCAAGGAGTGTGTGCCAAGACCGAGTTGTTTGGCGGTCCGTCCTCTCTGCCTACCCCTGCGGGGAAACGGCGTGATGGTTAGTTAGTTAGTTAGTTTTAGATCCAAACTAAAAACTCACTTTTTCAGACACTCATTTCCATAAATCCGTCATTCTATCCAAATATTTCTTTTTTTTCATTTTTTTATACCGTAATTGTTACATTATCTAGCGATTCCGTTCATTCAATTTTGCTATTGACTTGCCTACCAGTGGACAATGGACAATATCAGCGGGAACATAACAAGTTAATCGGTTTAATTGTTGGCAGATGAATCATCTAAATGCGTTTAAGATTGGCGATTGATTGATTTTATTCATTAATTTAATTCATTTAACATATATATCCAGCTAACAATAAATCCACCCTAATATAATAGAACATCCTTCTTCTTCTGGCGTTAGTAAGATTAAATTGTTAATTTTAATTTTAGTTGTAAGTTGCCAAATATGTAAATACTCGTGTATATGTTGTTAAGATTGTATTTATAGGTTATAGGCCTTAGTCGTAAGTCACTAGATATAAGTCTTAGAGATAAGTCAGTAGTTCTAGTATTAATTATTTAAGAAATATATTTGTACAGCGCCCTTGAGGTGATTTCTCACGAAAACGGCGCTATATAAATTAGCCAAATATTATTATTATTATTATTAGTTAGTTACGTACGAGGCAGTGTTTACTGCCCCCAAATAATTCTATCGAAGACAAACACTGGGGAGGCAAAAGCGAACGCCCTACATTTCCCGTGACGCGCGAGATATTTGACATTCTAAAGCCCCAAGCCCACGTTGGCACCTATACTGCTCTTGGCCTATCGTATATTTTCACAAACTATGAATACCGTTAAAAATGTGTGGAAGATTTAATGCTTATTTTTTCTTCTGAATACGTACTAATTAATTAAAAATGAAAATAATAAAAATATTTAATTTTAATATTTTCATTTTTTAATTATTGATTTCAAAAATAATCTGTAACCGCACATTCTGAAACGGTTCGAACTGGTTACAACGTCATTATGATATAAAACCGCCACTGGCTGGCAGTGGCGGCTTCTACTCACAAAAATTGGTGGTGCGCTAAAAAGATTGCCAGTCCCTCCCTACATTCCCTACGTCAGGTCAGGTAAAGGGTAGCAACAGTGCTGGTATGCCCAAATTTCCCTAGATTTCGGAATGAGTTTGTATGAGGTATTCCCCATTGCTCAGTAATGGATTCCCCACCATATTTTTCAAATCCATATGGGAGAAGGGGGTGGCTAGAGAATTTTAAGGAAATGTAATTCCCCACAATATTTTCAAATCCATTGGGGGAGGGCCGTGGCTAGGGATTTGGAGAATAATTATAAAATAATTATCCACATTATTTTGGTACTAAAACTTGATTTTTTTTTAAATTATAGTAAATTCTCACAATTAATGTGAATATATTTCTTCAAAATGGTAGGATAACCAAGAAACGTCCAGAATCCCGCATTTTCCCCACAAAATACCCAACTCTTAAAATCTTATAAATTCCACGCAACTTTTACCCTGATGACTAGAAAACTAGCAAATTTGAAGCTTATACCGACTTGTTGGAATTATCGGTAAGCGAATTGAGAACTAAAGTGGTGCCATCTCGCTGAAGAGGCTTTGGTGAGCGCCGTTTATGTTTCGGAGAAATTTCAATACTACGATCAACATCCACACTTTGGGCGTTTAGATTATTGATGCTCCCAGATGATGTTTCTCGATGAGCAAAATATAGACTTTGCTTGCACCATGTGATTTTGAAATTAACTTAATACTTTTATGGTATTACATTTATTATTGCTATTTACTTTGATTTTTGGTGTTATTATTATCGGTTGATAATTATTATTTTAGATTGACTGAAATTTTAGGAGTGCATTGCTCCTACACTCCTCAGCGCTAGCCGCCACTGCTGGCTGAAAGACGGCTGTCACCAACGTCGACCGGCTACGTCAACGCCGCACAGTGGGCTGAAAATCGCCTTTCATAGACATAGAGACTTGAATTTTCAAGGGTATTTTTTTGGTTAGAAATGGATTCTGCTGATCATTACTATGCTATAAAATGTCGTACGAAGCAATTGCGTGTACAAATGAAAGAGTTATAATTTTTTAAAGAAAAATTTGTATGGCGCTGACATTAAAAATGAGGCTATCTCTGAAATCATAGGGTTGGCCGTTCTATCCTTACACACAGATAATGTATTTGTATTTTTTTGACATACTTCATATTGTGGCGCAAGGTGCGATTTTTTTTTTTTAAATCCTAAAGTTGAAAAAAATCTTTTTTTTTGTTGATGATTCATTTTAATGCTCAAATGCTTTACATATGAGTATGCTTTGTCTAGTTTACAATATTTTATTTACACTGCAAGCCAAAACACTGTGCACAGTGGGCTGAAAATCGCCTTTCATAGACATAGAGACTTGAATTTTCAAGTGTATTTTTTTGTCTAGAAATGGATTCTGCTGATCATTAATATGCTATAAAATTTTGTATGAAGCAATTGCGTGTACAAATGAAGGAGTCATCATTTTTTAAAGAAAAATTTGTATGGCGCTGACATTAAAAATGAGGCTATCTCTGGTATCATAAGGTTGGCCGTTCTATCCTTACACACAGATAATACTACTATTTATTTGTATTTTTTTGACATACTTCGTATTGTGGCGAAACTTGTGATTTTTTTTTTAAATCCTCAAAGTTGAAAATAAAACTTTTTTATGTTGAAGATTCATTTTAATGCTTAAATGCTTTACATATGAGTATGCTTTGTCTAGTTTACGATATTTTATTTACACTGCAAGCCTAAAAGCATTTAAGCATTAAAATGAATCATCAACATTAAAAAAGGTTTTTTTCAACTTTGAGGATTTAAAAAAAAAATCGCACCTTGCGCCACAATATGAAGTATGTCAAAAAAATACAAATAAACAGTAGTATTATCTGTGTGTAAGGATAGAACGGCCAACCTTATGATTCCAGAGATAGCCTCATTTTTGATGTCAGCGCCATACAAATTTTTCTTAAAAAAATTATAACTCTTTCATTTGTACACGCAATTGCTTCGTACGACATTTTATAGCATAGTAATGATCAGCAGAATCCATTTCTAACCAAAAAAAATACCCTTGAAAATTCAAGTCTCTATGTCTATGAAAGGCGATTTTCAGCCCACTGTGCGCCGCCGAATTCACGATTAAAAACGATCATGTCATTTAAGCGGCAAATCGAAAACACCACATTTAAAATCATTATAAAAATTTATGACCAACACCGTCGTATTTTTGAAAAAATAAAACACTGCGTTGGCCATTTGATCCAGATAGACGTGGAAAAATATCGCAGCCGCGGCAATTTATTTCTACAGCCCGTTTATTTACTAATCATCGAATCTCGTAAACGTACATAATCATTCACGCCATAATCAACCCTATTGCCTCCACTAAACGCGTACTAACAACTGAAGACGGGGCCAACGTGTGAACGCTCTTGGCCGATTGGTGCCAAGATCATTTGATGTGTGCACGAAAACCGACAATAATCGGGTTGGCAGGCCAGCGTTGGCGGCTAAAGCGCGCATACGCCAAATGGTCGCGTCCACGTTGGGCCAACGTGTACTGGGCGCATTACAGTTAGGCTCTAAGATGACCTTCCGGCTGTATTTTCCTACGTCCCACAACATGACTCCCACTTGATTTCAAGACCAGGAATGAAATAGACTGTAGACTGGAAGTCTCTAGCTTAGCTTAGGTGACACTCCACTTGTCTTTACTCTGCGTTAATCGAATACACTCCGGGTTGTTCTAGCCGGTTTTCTACATTCTGTATGACAATTCCAATAAATGAAAATCCCAGATTTAAAACATATACACATTATCAGACTGTTATCAATTCATATAATTTTCATGCTTATCTTTCGAGATAATATACGAGGACGCAAAGTTTGTTTACAGTTAGCGTGTTTCTTTCGAGACAAGTATTGTTCGAAAAACGAACAGGGGTTGGAATAGCCGACTCAAGGGCTATTCCACACAGATAACAAATAAATTAATTATATGGTTTTGACAGGCGAATGCGGAAACACAATGCGTAACGTTACTTCACAAGCAACTTACCGGTGAAATGATGGTGAAATCTGCATCAGCCTCATCTGTCAGCACTGGAACTGAACTGGTGGTTCTTTAGCACTTGTTGTTTTAAAGTAAATTGCGATAAAATACGTCTTAGGATTATTCCGATTTGACAACCGGCGATCGAGATTATGCGGGGCGAACGGTCATTTTTCAACTGGCTCGGCTCACGGCTTACCGTCGTTTTAGCTGACTTGTGCGAACTTAAACGACACAGTTCAAATTCTGACGATACGATTGGTTAGTACATGGCCTGTCAAAGCAATTGGCGTTACGGAACATTCCGCCCACCAAAATACAACAACGTGTATTTTAAAGAAAATTTAGAAACCAAAAACGGGCAATGCTGTGAAACGTTGCGTGAATGAAGAACAGTGAAAAGAGAGAAGAAAAAGAAAAAAAAAAAAATAAAAAATGTATTAATAATAATAATGAAAATGATAAGAAAAGAAAATAATGAAAATAAGACTAACGAAAATCGATAAGAGAGAATGCGTGAGAGATGATTAGTCACATTGACTAGGCAATGGACATAATTTGGTTAATGGTCTCGTGAGAAGAGAACCATTCGATGAACGAACCGTAGCGATACGCACAACGCCGTCGGGACCTGGGTGCAATTTGTCGACTCGCGCGAGAGGCCAGTGCAAAGGGACAGTATTTTCGAGTCGGATTATTACTACATCATTCACAGACAGTGAGTTGCAATCCTTGGTCCACTTGGCGCGCTGAGTTAGCGATTGGAGATATTCAAACTTCCAACGTTTCCAAAAATCCCGTTGGAAACGTTGAATGAGTTGCCAGCGATTCAGACGGTTGATTTTTAGATTAGTATAATCCTCGTCCGGCACGGAAGTCAAGGGTTCCAAAGTCAAAAAATGACCTGGAGTCAACACGCGTAAATCGTTTGGGTCAGAACTCATCGGGTAAAGAGGCCGAGAGTTTAGCATGGCCTCAATCTGCACGAATAGTGTCGTCAGCTCCTCGAAAGTTAACGTTTGGTTACCGATTAAGCGATAGAGATGAGTTTTAACCGATTTAACCTGAATCTCCCATACGCCACCGAAATGGGGACTCGATGGTGGATTGAAACGGAACTCAATTTGTTCTGACTGTGAAGCAGTCTGCATAAAGGAATTGAGCTGAGTCTTAGCTCCAACGAAATTCGTGCCGCAATCTGAGTGTATGACGTTTACACGACCTCGTCGACCTACAAATCGACGTAGCGCTGCAATAAAAGCTTCGGAAGACAGGTCAGAAGCGACTTCAAGATGTAGAGCCTTGGTGGTAAAACAGACGAATAAGCAAAGATAAGCCTTGTTTATCTTAGCGCCGCGATGGTTGCCGGCCTTTATACGAAACGGACCACCGTAATCAATGCCCACAATCGAGAATGGTTTGACCTCATTAACGCGAGCGGCGGGTAGGTCACTCATGAAAGGTTCTAGAGGTGCTGGATTTATGCGATAACATTGTATACACCTTGACAGACAATGTCTGATGGCGCGCTTGGGGGACAGAATCCAGAACTGCTGTGTCAAGAAATATTGCATTGTGTTAATGCCTGGGTGACAATGTTCTCGATGTACAGCGTCTAACACAAGAGAAGTAAGCTTAGATTCGCGAGGAAGTAGGGCAGGATGTTTATGCTCGAATTCAAGCCCAGATCGTGATAACCTGCCACCCACCCTGAGAACACTGTGGTCGTCAATGAAGGGATTAAGCTTCCGCATTTGTTTCGACATAAGGTTCCCCTTTTTCAAGCGCGTGATATCATCATTAAAATGTACATGTTGAGTGCGTTTAACTACTGTCAAAAGTGAAGTGTGAATTTCGGCACGGTTTAATGGAAGATACAAACGACGAGATTCTTTATTCTGTAGGTTGTAGATGAATCTAAGACAGTAACCGAGAATGCGTTGGATTTTCCGAATCGAAGAAAATTTAACTAGTAATAGGTCCACCAGATTTTCGTCCTGTTGGACAAATAACGATCGAACTCGTTCCTCAGAGTGAAGTTCGATTTCGTCGACATTGCCATCGAAAGACGGCCAAGAATCGGATGACTGGATCAGCCACGAAGGCCCCGCCCACCATAACGTGTTATCGATCAGATTGGCTGGAGATTGACCACGAGAAGCGACATCCGCTGGATTATCTCCAGATGACACGTGATGCCAAGAAGTCCCTTCGAGGGTATCTTGAATGTGACTGACACGGTTAGCTACGAAAGTCTTCCAGCGACACGAAGGAGAACGTAACCAAGCGAGCACGATGGTTGAATCCGACCACGCAAAGGTATTGGAGATCGGAAGAAATGGTACGTATAAATCTTTGACGAATTTTAATAGATCTGCTAGAAGAACTGCCGCACACAGTTCAAGGCGAGGCAACGAAATCTTTTTTGTTGGGGCGACTCGAGATTTGGCGCAAACCAAATATATTTGGACTTTATCGTCAACATCCGTGATTCGCAAGTAAACTACCGCGCCATATCCAAGTTCCGAGCTATCTGAGAAGCCATGAAGTTGACACGACTCCATGTGAGGGAATGACACCCATCGAGGGATTTTGAATGACTTCAAGAGCGGTAATTGTTTAGTATAACGATCCCATTGACGAACAATGTCAACAGGGGGGGTGTCATCCCACCCAACCTTTAGAACCCACAACTTTTGTACTAGGGATTTGGCGAAAAACGTCAAAGGGCATAGAAAACCGAGAGGGTCAAAAACCCGAGCGACTTCACTGAGGATAGTGCGTTTAGTACACTCGCGATCGAGGCACAGGACTTCGAATGAAAATGTATCATGTCGTGGCTCCCACTTTAATCCCAATACCTTGAGAATGTGAGAGTTATCAACATCCATGGACACCAAGTCATTGAGGCAGTATTCCGGAGGCAGATCGGCGAGTAATTCTGGTTTGTTACTAGCCCACTTCCGCAATTCGAATCGACCTCGTTTGAACAGCTCGATAACTTCGGTTTTCGTTTGTTGAGCTTGTTCTAAGCTGTTACAACCGGTGACGATGTCATCAATGTAAATATCCGAAGTTAGCACACGACGCGCTAGCGGTAAATCATAACCTTCATCTTTGGTCAACTGTTTGACAGTACGACAGGCCAAAAATGGGGCAGAGGAGACACCATAGGTTACAGTGTTTAGTTGCTACTCTTGGATGGGTTCCGACGAATGAAAACGCCAAAATATTCTTTGGAAAGCGCGATCTGGTTCTTGAACCAATATTTGGCGATACATTTGTCGTACATCAGCAGTAAACACTACCGATGGTATACGGAATTTCAGCAAAAGCTCCAGCAGGTTCTTTTGAAGCTTTGGACCGATAAGCAAGGTATCATTTAACGAGGATCCGTTCACATCTGTCGCTGAGGCGTCGAAAACCACTCTTAACTTAGTGCTAGCGCTGCCTGGACGAAGAATGCAATGATGAGGTATGTGATACTTTCCCTTGTGCAAATCTTTTCCAGGAACACGAGTCATGTGACCACTGTGTAAATAATCAGTCATGAAAGCAGAATATTGTTCACGTAAGGTTGGATTTGCTATGAGTTTGCGCTCGAGTGAATGGAATCTGCGTAAAGCGATCTCACGCGACCCTGGGAAAGAGATATCCCTTCCCCTTTCTCGGAAAGGCAAGGATACGATGTATCTTCCCGAAGATCCGTCCCGTGAGTGGTCAGTGCAGTACATTTGTTCACAAAGTTGTTCCTCAGGAGTAAGGTGTGAAGACTGGGGAATGGTGTCTAACTCCCACAGTCGCTGGACCTCTTCGTGAAGCCGGTCCTCGTTAGTAACGATGAAAGATTTCGTTTCGTGAGCAGTGTCCGAACCAACTGAACCTAGAAGAAGCCAACCAAATGCAGAATTGAAAGCTGATGGCTGACGTGGACCACCATTCACATTACCAGGTCTCAGAAGAGAAGAGAAAACCTCAGCACCCAGAAGAAGATCAATCGGTCCCGGTTTGTGACAGTCAGGATCGGCAAGAGGCAAGTTTCTCAACTGATGCCACGATGACTTATCTAGACGAACAGTTGGCATGTTGCCGCAGATACTAGGCAGCGTAAGTGCCTTGATGTTGAAGAGAACCCGTCCCTTAACACCGATCTCTAATTGAATGACTCCCGACGTGGTTGCGGAAGATTGGCCTAAGCCGCTAACTCTCTGAGAACTGGCTTGACGAGGGATGCCTACGAGCTCCGCAGCGCGATCGGTGATGAAGTGAGCTTGACTGCCCGAATCGATCAATGCGCGAAAGGTTTGGAAACGGCCGGATGAATCGCGAATGCCAACATTGGCTGTTGACAATAGTACTATGGACTTGTCTCCTAAATTGGTGAGGACCTGAATTTTAGAGTCGGAAGAAGAAGTCTCCGGGTCCGTAGACGTCGTGGGGTGTTGATGCTGATCTTCCAAAGAAGCATTTTCGTCTCGATGGAGCAAAGTATGGTGTTTTTGCTGACATTTTTGACATGTAAACAAAGATTTACAATCTTTGAGATAATGAGAAGAATGAAGACAATTGAAACACCAACGGTGTGATTGAGCAAACTGTAGGCGATCCTGAACTGACTTGAGTGCAAATACCTTGCACTTGGAAATGGAGTGGTCTTCCCCGCAACAGGAGCACTTCAGGTAAGTGGTGGAGGTCGAGGACCTATTTGTTTCAGACTGTCCTTTCTTAAGATCGCAAAGAAGCGCTGAAGTGCGTTTTTTGGCAGCCTGATTAAAGTTCCGTGCAAGAGGTTTGTCAATAGTACTGCTATCGCGAGTCGAAAAATGTAAGTCTCGTACAAGAGCTTCGCATTTGTTGTAAAGAAACTCTTTGAGTTTCAAATATGAAGGCAGCTCGGTAGGAGATTGCAGTTGTTCGAATGCGCATCTTGTAGGTGAATCTAATTTCGATAGAATTAAATAACAAAGAACGAAGTCCCAATTGTCCGTTGGGAGATCCAATTCCTTTAAAATTGTTAAATCCTCGTTAAATATATCGAACACGCGACGGAATTCAAAAGGATCGTTGGGCGGAAAATTTAAATTTAGCATTTCCCGCCAACACGTAAAGGCGAGTTCACGCGCGTTACGATAGCGCGCGATTAATCTTTGATATGCTTCAACGTAGTGAGCTCCTTGTACTGGAAATGTCCGAATTAACCCTAAAGCTTCTCCAGATAAACATGAGAACAAATACTGCATGCGTTCGATGTTGGATAAAGATTTGTTTTCATGAATCAGAGCGTTAAACATGTCGTAAAATTTGGGCCATTGCTTGACATTTCCAGAAAATATTGGAATGTTTATTTTTGGTAATTTAACGTTTGTGCACGCATTCGCGGTCTTACAATCGAGAGGCTGACTGGTTAACTCCTGGTAAATTTCGACAATTTGATAATACATCTCGTCAAAGGTTTCACGAATTTTATCCTCATCGATTTCGTTTGTGTCATCTAAAGCTAATATTTCCGCGTGAGACGTTTCAAATTCAAGAACTATCTTTTCCAGAGTAGTATAATGCGCTAACAATAAGTTGCACTTAGTTGCATCGTGCAAAGCGCTTTTTGCTATTTCATGTGTCTTGACTAACCTATTATTCGCTAATGTCCGTTTCCGGCGCAATGTTTGAATGGCTGGGGCCATGTTGAATAAACGCGATTGGAAACGTACCTAAAAACGAAACGAAATAAATGATAATAATTTAATCTATTATAATTATATGCACGGTAGGTCGTAAATACTCAACGTAAACATTCAAGAAACATTCCACAGCATATATCCGTTTTGGCATAGATAGATTATAATCTTAAAGTTCCCTAGTTTCGGCACCAAAAATGTTCGAAAAACGAACAGGGGTTGGAATAGCCGACTCAAGGGCTATTCCACACAGATAACAAATAAATTAATTATATGGTTTTGACAGGCGAATGCGGAAACACAATGCGTAACGTTACTTCACAAGCAACTTACCGGTGAAATGATGGTGAAATCTGCATCAGCCTCATCTGTCAGCACTGGAACTGAACTGGTGGTTCTTTAGCACTTGTTGTTTTAAAGTAAATTGCGATAAAATACGTCTTAGGATTATTCCGATTTGACAACCGGCGATCGAGATTATGCGGGGCGAACGGTCATTTTTCAACTGGCTCGGCTCACGGCTTACCGTCGTTTTAGCTGACTTGTGCGAACTTAAACGACACAGTTCAAATTCTGACGATACGATTGGTTAGTACATGGCCTGTCAAAGCAATTGGCGTTACGGAACAAGTATATATAATTATTTGTATTGGTTTCAGTCACTTTACCTTAGTTGTTGTTCACGAATTAGCTTTGGTTGTATTGGATTGTTTGTTTTTAAAGTATCGTTAATCAGTCAACAGTACGTCTGCGGTACAAACGGGGCCCGCACTCGTCCTGGGAGAGATAGCAGGCCATCTGTCAGCCCTACTAACGCCCCACATCACACATCTAGCACAAAGCACAACACACAACACTCCTCCAACACAAGACAGGAAATTATTTAAAAACGCGCATTTCATTTCTTTTAACTTTCGTTATATTAATGTTATTGTTTTCGTAAGCGTCAAATAATATCAATCAAATGTTGGAAATTTAGTCTAGAACATAGATTCTATTCATACTAATACAATATGCTGGTACTTACTGATAGATATGGAATGGAAATATAAATCTGCGTACAATTTCCTGGAATCAACTACGCCTCTGACCCCTCTGACGCGTCACTATCACATTCATTTCCGCGCGCCTACCGCCCCTCGTCACCCCTTGCACTCAGATGATCAACATTCCTAACTAATCGTACCAAGAAAGGCCTTCGAAACGCTTTGGCAAATAGCGTGATTTATTGTTTACACAGAACATAAAATATCCAAGTACACCAAATTTTCAAGACTTCGACCCGAACTATAGCGTAATATCAGGGACTTTGCTGAAATTATTGAATGAAAATAACAAAGACGCCATTATGAACATTGAACAGCATTCCGTCAACAGCTGCTGTATGGGCACAATGGATATGAAGCGTTTCAGGGAAATAAATCGATAAAATTTAAAGTCAAACTCACGTGAAGGATTATGGTGATGTTTAGATATATAAAGAACTGCTAGAAACATGTGTTAAACAATAAATAAATACTTATATTTAAAACTTAGCATTACACTACTTGTTCTTTGAGATGGCCTGTTCCATAGACAATCTGACAAGCTGAAAACAGTGAAAACGGGGTGCGCCTGTTCTCACATTGCTGGAGGATTGAGGGCGGAGCTACGAAGTTTGCCGAGTGAACACGAAGGCTCAAAGCGGCTCGGAACTACGAAGTTTGCCGAGTGTACACGAAGGCTGGCAACAATCAACAACTTGATTTTGAATAATTTGTTTGAAGTCTTGAAGTTTGACTGTGGTTTGACGTTCGAAAATCTCTCAAGTATGAGGGAGATTTTGAGTTGAAAGAAACGAAACATGGAGGTCGTTATTAGTAAACATTTACAAGACATAATCAACCCTACGGACGAAAATAAGTATTATTCTGGATACTTCGACAGCCAGGAGAAATACGCTGCATTCAATACTGACTTGAAGGCTTCAGGGTTTTCATTCTCAACCAGAACCAGTTATGGTAGAAAAGGTATGTAGCCCTACCCTACTACAATCACAGAGCGTGCAGCGTCTAGCCCTGCCCTTTTGGCCAACATAAACTAATTTGTATTCCTTTTTTTTTTTTACCTAACCTAACCTAACCTTCTACTTCCTGGTTACGAAACCATTACTAGGATAGGTTATTGTACTTTTTATTACTAACCTCCAACTTACCTAGCTCTGGTAGTTTGTATTGATATTTGAAGGTTATGTTTGTATTATTTAAGCTTTCTGCCAGAAGCCTGACCTCACAATTGTTATTTAATCTTATATATTCTAGGTTTTCCGAATAAAATCACAAAGTAGAAGAAATTTGTGTTTAATCCGTGACCTATCCTGATATTCCTTTACGATAGGCCTACTTCACTAGTAACTCTTAAGATCATTTAAACTTGAATGCACTACTTGTATTTTTATGACAAAGTGCCTTCTTCGATGTAATTGTTATGCAGTCTTATGGAGAAATAACAACCAACCAAGAAAGCCAAGTTCTCATTGTCACAGGTTTAAATTTGCCGGGCAGATATGAAGTGAAGTTCGGATTTCGTAGCTCCGCCCCCAATCCTCCAGCAATGTGAGAACAGGCGCACCCGTGAAAACGTGACAACTAAACGCTCGCTAGTCTGAATGATGATATTCCAAGAAAAAATATTACGAGAATTCGGGGTCAGTTTGAATATAATGAATACAAATTATTAGAAAAGTATCTACTTTTGCGAATAATAGTTATTAGATTTGAACTAAGTTATCATATTTTATACATAAATAAAGAAAAACGGATCGGTGTAACCAAAATATAAAATAATTTAATTCATATTTTCTTTGCTTGCACAGAAAAGGGTACACTGTTGTACTTTTGGTTTAAAAACCCTCTCAAACCTTATATCAATAAACAGCTTCTAAATGTAGTCCTATTGTCAACACTTTAGATAGATATCACCAATAATAAAATTGATTATGTGAAAATAGTGAATATTTTTAATTTATAGTCGCTATTTGTTAGATGTACACAAATTCACTTATTATACTGCAAAGGTTCCCAAGTTAACAAGGCAGCACCCACATAAATGATATTATAATCTTCAATAATTATATATATATTTTTCTGAAGTAGCGTTATCTACAATATTGGTAACATCATCTAAAAATATGTTTTTTTATCGATACCTACCAAAAAATAATAGTGATTTGATGTCTAAAAATATGTTTTGTTATAGATACCTACCAAAAAATAATAGTGATTTGATGTCTAAAAATATGTTTTGTTATAGATACCTACCAAAAAATAATAGTGATTTAATAATAATAATAATAATAATAATTGGATAATTTGTAGAGCGCCGTTTTTGTGAAAAATCACCTCAAGATGTCTAAAAATATGTTTTGTTATAGATACCTACCAAAAAATAATAGTGATTTGATGTCTAAAAATATGTTTTGTTATAGATACCTACCAAAAAATAATAGTGATTTGATGTCTAAAAATATGTTTTGTTATAGATACCTACCAAAAATTAATAGTGATTTGATGTCTAAAAATATGTTTTGTTATAGATACCTACCAAAAAATAATAGTGATTTGATGTCTAAAAATATGTTTTGTTATAGATACCTACCAAAAAATAATAGTGATTTGATGTCTAAAAATATGTTTTGTTATAGATACCTACCAAAAAATAATAGTGATTTGATGTCTAAAAATATGTTTTGTTATAGATACCTACCAAAAATTAATAGTGATTTGATGTCTAAAAATATGTTTTGTTATAGATACCTACCAAAAAATAATAGTGATTTGATGTCTAAAAATATGTTTTGTTATAGATACCTACCAAAAATTAATAGTGATTTGATGTCTAAAAATATGTTTTGTTATAGATACCTACCAAAAAATAAGAGTGATTTGATGTCTAAAAATATGTTTTGTTATAGATACCTACCAAAAAATAATAGTGATTTGATGTCTAAAAATATGTTTTGTTATAGATACCTACCAAAAAATTCCTAATCAGCATATGTAAAAGCCCAGCCGGGTTTGAATTTATAAATAAATACCATAAGTCACATAATTTTTTTTTACGACTTATCAAAGAAAAAATGAACTACACCTTTTTGTAAAATACCTTAAAGATACACCAAAATACACACTTGAGGATCGGCGTAGGATAACAAACCTATGCTTCTTTTTCAAAATTGTAAATTCAGAGCTCGACTGTTGCGAACTTTTGAGTCTGGTCAGTTTAAGAGTACTTACTCGATTCATTATGTAGCAAATTCGAAGTAAAAAAAAAACATTTTTTTATGCAAAAATATTATTTCTGACAATGAATGTCAGCTTAAAATAATATTTTTATTTTATGCAATTGTAAACCACTAAAATGTAAGAAAAATAATTTTTACAAACATTGCCCTCGTGGTCGAGGGGTAAGGCTTTCGACCAGCAAGCTGAAGGCGGCGGGTTGGAATTTCGGCATGCGCAAGTAAATTTTATTTGTGTTATTTCACAAATTACTCATTAAAAAATAATATTTAGTATATGTGCAGCACATTCCAGAGTGGAATATACTCTAAGTATCGCCCTGGTGTAAGACGACCATTCAGAATTGATACGTTGCTTGAAATGCTTTGACCAAATAATGACCAGATCTGAATAGCCAAGTACATCCCAACCATCCGCTTCCCCATCTCCTTTTGCACAAAATTGTAAACACTTCAATGTACCCAATGTAAAATAAAGGCAGCAAAGTTATACACCGTTATAAAAGTAATTGGAAGAAAGAGTAACTGAACCATCATGAAGAATAGGAGGTACCATTGTATGGAGTGGACTACTGCGCGTGTTGTCAGATTTGATGCTTGCAAATAATGAGTCAGGTAAGCTAGCTTTGCTATCATTATTATATTTGAGTGCAGCATTTGACACCATTGACCACGATTTCCTGATGGACAGACTGGAAAAAACTTTTGACCCTGACTTCTGGAGTCCCCCAGGGTTCAGTGCTGGGGCCCCTACTTTTTATTTTGATCATCAACGATATTGACAAAATAATAGAATCATTCGGACTTCTTTCCCATTGCTATGCTGACGATCAGCAAATCTATTTCTACTGTGCACCGAATGAGAAAGACAAATTGAAAGATGTCACAATGCATTGCTGCCATAACAGAGTGGATATCTTCGAACAAGCCAAGACCAAATCCATCCAGAACAGAATTTCTCTGGACTGCAACAAAAAAGCGCACGTCAATATTAGACAAATCTCCTCTCATTACTTCTGGCTGCAACATCAACCCTAAAAATGGCATTAAACTCCTAGTTGTTCAAATATATGAAGATCTTTCACTCAAATCCCAAATTAACAAAACAGTAAGCGCAGGTTTCTTTCACCTGCGTCAAATCAAATGAGAAATATTCCGGCTAACGCCACAAAGACGTTAGTAAACTCTTACGATGTATCATAACTCGACTATTGCAATGGCATATATGCAAATTTCCCTAAAATATACACGTTAGGCAAGCAGCCCTTCGATCAACATCTTCAACAGCCATAGGTAGACTCTCAGTACCTATACGCAATTCCAATACCAATTAGGAGTCCGGGCTTTTGCAGTAGCAGGCGCAACAGCTTGGAACAAACTCCCTTCACATTTGCGAAAGATCGACAGCTCATCTGAGTTCAGAGCAAAACTAAAGATTTATCTTTTCAACTTGACTTATCCAGAATAATTTTTCCATCCTTTTTACAAATGATGTCGCCAAAATAATCGAGTCATTTGGTCTCTTGTCTCACTGCTACGCTGACATCAAGATCCATATAACTGAATGTCTAGAAGCAATAACTCGTTGAATGTCTTCAAACAAGCTGAATTCATCTAAGACTGAGTTTCTCTGGGCGGCCACAAACGAACGACATTTCATAGACGATTCACCTATTTCTATTTACCTACAGACAGTGGCGGTTCGTGGTCTTTTTAACAGGGGGTTCAGAAATTCAAGAGAAGATAAACATATCTAATTAAAATTTACTTACTGTTGTCCTTCGTCAAATAGTCGAATACGGCAGCAGTCACACAACTTAAATAAAGTTAGTGGGAGGGGTACCTACATATTATTGTTTTTAAATCACTTTACACTAGACACAATTATTAGATAATGAGAAAAGTTTTATAGGAATTAAATTGTTTAATGTTTTTATAGCACTTAATGTATGTTGCTAATTATTATTGTTTTTTCGAGAAGAATAATTTAGTAGAATATATAATAGATATTTTAAAACATAAAAAAAAAACAAATAAAGGTGGCACGAAATAAATTTACTAAGTCTACTTCAATAGGTAGTAGATTTGCAAATGCCATAAGCAAACGGTTGGAGAAATGCAGAAACCAGAAAACAAAAATATGTACAAAAATGACTACAAAGTTAAATACCATAATATAACATAAAAAATAACATTATTATTTTTCGGAATAACTTATTGAGTAAAACCTCAAATTATAATATTTAAATATTGAAGACAATATAAGTGATTTTTAAACGCAAATCTGAAACAGAAAAATCAGAAAAGGAAACGGTCACATCTGGGACTCGAACCCAGGACCCTTGTCTTTCCGGGACAATGCTCTACCAACTGCGCTAATGGGACCCTATCCTCATCGGTCACTTTTAACTGTATCATACTTCGAATAAGAACTACCAACGTTGTCTTCATTTTTTCACCGCACATTTTTATTGGCAACTATCTTTATGTATGATCGCAAGATTCAACCCGAACTAAATGCAATCCTAGACAGCGTCTTATAGATAAACCTATCTTATTGTTTTTATTTTTAATGTGCGACATCTATTGACTTTTCTGCAAGTCTAGAAATGAATTATTATTTTTCGGAATAACTTATTGAGTAATAAAACCTCAAATTATAATATTTAAATATTGAAGACAATATTAGTGATTTTTAAACGCAAATCTGAAACAGAAAAATCAGAAAAGGAAACGGTCACATCTGGGACTCGAACCCAGGACCCTTGTCTTTCCGGGACAATGCTCTACCAACTGCGCTAATGGGACCCTATCCTCATCGGTCACTTTTAACTGTATCATACTTCGAATAAGAACTACCAACGTTGTCTTCATTTGCGCCCTTGAGGTGATTTTTCACAAAAACGGCGCTCTACAAATTATCCAATTATTATTATTTATTATTATTATTTCACCGCACATTTTTATTGGCAACTATCTTTATGTATGATCGCAAGATTCAACCCGAACTAAATGCAATCCTAGACAGCGTCTTATAGATAAACCTATCTTATTGTTTTTATTTTTAATGTGCGACATCTATTGACTTTTTCTGCAAGTCTAGAAATGAATTATTATTTTTCGGAATAACTTATTGAGTAAAACCTCAAATTATAATATTTAAATATTGAAGACAATATTAGTGATTTTTAAACGCAAATCTGAAACAGAAAAATCAGAAAAGGAAACGGTCACATCTGGGACTCGAACCCAGGACCCTTGTCTTTCCGGGACAATGCTCTACCAACTGCGCTAATGGGACCCTATCCTCATCGGTCACTTTTAACTGTATCATACTTCGAATAAGAACTACCAACGTTGTCTTCATTTGCGCCCTTGAGGTGATTTTTCACAAAAACGGCGCTCTACAAATTATCCAATTATTATTATTATTTCACCGCACATTTTTATTGGCAACTATCTTTATGTATGATCGCAAGATTCAACCCGAACTAAATGCAATCCTAGACAGCGTCTTATAGATAAACCTATCTTATTGTTTTTATTTTTAATGTGCGACATCTATTGACTTTTTCTGCAAGTCTAGAAATGAATTATTATTTTTCGGAATAACTTATTGAGTAAAACCTCAAATTATAATATTTAAATATTGAAGACAATATTAGTGATTTTTAAACGCAAATCTGAAACAGAAAAATCAGAAAAGGAAACGGTCACATCTGGGACTCGAACCCAGGACCCTTGTCTTTCCGGGACAATGCTCTACCAACTGCGCTAATGGGACCCTATCCTCATCGGTCACTTTTAACTGTATCATACTTCGAATAAGAACTACCAACGTTGTCTTCATTTTTTCACCGCACATTTTTATTGGCAACTATCTTTATGTATGATCGCAAGATTCAACCCGAACTAAATGCAATCCTAGACAGCGTCTTATAGATAAACCTATCTTATTGTTTTTATTTTTAATGTGCGACATCTATTGACTTTTTCTGCAAGTCTAGAAATGAATTATTATTTTTCGGAATAACTTATTGAGTAATAAAACCTCAAATTATAATATTTAAATATTGAAGACAATATTAGTGATTTTTAAACGCAAATCTGAAACAGAAAAATCAGAAAAGGAAACGGTCACATCTGGGACTCGAACCCAGGACCCTTGTCTTTCCGGGACAATGCTCTACCAACTGCGCTAATGGGACCCTATCCTCATCGGTCACTTTTAACTGTATCATACTTCGAATAAGAACTACCAACGTTGTCTTCATTTGCGCCCTTGAGGTGATTTTTCACAAAAACGGCGCTCTACAAATTATCCAATTATTATTATTTATTATTATTATTTCACCGCACATTTTTATTGGCAACTATCTTTATGTATGATCGCAAGATTCAACCCGAACTAAATGCAATCCTAGACAGCGTCTTATAGATAAACCTATCTTATTGTTTTTATTTTTAATGTGCGACATCTATTGACTTTTTCTGCAAGTCTAGAAATGAATTATTATTTTTCGGAATAACTTATTGAGTAAAACCTCAAATTATAATATTTAAATATTGAAGACAATATTAGTGATTTTTAAACGCAAATCTGAAACAGAAAAATCAGAAAAGGAAACGGTCACATCTGGGACTCGAACCCAGGACCCTTGTCTTTCCGGGACAATGCTCTACCAACTGCGCTAATGGGACCCTATCCTCATCGGTCACTTTTAACTGTATCATACTTCGAATAAGAACTACCAACGTTGTCTTCATTTGCGCCCTTGAGGTGATTTTTCACAAAAACGGCGCTCTACAAATTATCCAATTATTATTATTTATTATTATTATTTCACCGCACATTTTTATTGGCAACTATCTTTATGTATGATCGCAAGATTCAACCCGAACTAAATGCAATCCTAGACAGCGTCTTATAGATAAACCTATCTTATTGTTTTTATTTTTAATGTGCGACATCTATTGACTTTTTCTGCAAGTCTAGAAATGAATTATTATTTTTCGGAATAACTTATTGAGTAAAACCTCAAATTATAATATTTAAATATTGAAGACAATATTAGTGATTTTTAAACGCAAATCTGAAACAGAAAAATCAGAAAAGGAAACGGTCACATCTGGGACTCGAACCCAGGACCCTTGTCTTTCCGGGACAATGCTCTACCAACTGCGCTAATGGGACCCTATCCTCATCGGTCACTTTTAACTGTATCATACTTCGAATAAGAACTACCAACGTTGTCTTCATTTTTTCACCGCACATTTTTATTGGCAACTATCTTTATGTATGATCGCAAGATTCAACCCGAACTAAATGCAATCCTAGACAGCGTCTTATAGATAAACAATAAAAATGTGCGGTGAAAAAATGAAGACAACGTTGGTAGTTCTTATTCGAAGTATGATACAGTTAAAAGTGACCGATGAGGATAGGGTCCCATTAGCGCAGTTGGTAGAGCATTGTCCCGGAAAGACAAGGGTCCTGGGTTCGAGTCCCAGATGTGACCGTTTCCTTTTCTGATTTTTCTGTTTCAGATTTGCGTTTAAAAATCACTAATATTGTCTTCAATATTTAAATATTATAATTTGAGGTTTTACTCAATAAGTTATTCCGAAAAATAATAATTCATTTCTAGACTTGCAGAAAAAGTCAATAGATGTCGCACATTAAAAATAAAAACAATAAGATAGGTTTATCTATAAGACGCTGTCTAGGATTGCATTTAGTTCGGGTTGAATCTTGCGATCATACATAAAGATAGTTGCCAATAAAAATGTGCGGTGAAAAAATGAAGACAACGTTGGTAGTTCTTATTCGAAGTATGATACAGTTAAAAGTGACCGATGAGGATAGGGTCCCATTAGCGCAGTTGGTAGAGCATTGTCCCGGAAAGACAAGGGTCCTGGGTTCGAGTCCCAGATGTGACCGTTTCCTTTTCTGATTTTTCTGTTTCAGATTTGCGTTTAAAAATCACTAATATTGTCTTCAATATTTAAATAAAAAATAACACTTGCTTCCCTATGGTTCAAAGGTCAAACGTCGGCCGGTCAGTCCGCAAAGTTTTCGGGTTTCTTCGGTTACATTCGTCAATGTTCGGAGGTCACGTGATATCACAACGCGTGTTCGACGCACACACTTTGTGTTAATTTTGCAAAGAAAGACCAAATTTTGTATTATATCACCGTCATAGGGTCTGTACCGGCTAAAATTCTTTTGTATGAAGAGTTTGGCGCGGATTTCAACTCGCACAAACATGGAATAGGTATCGTATTTTTCGGTGGCGCGGGTTTTGAAGGCGAAATTTTAATAGCGTGCTATCTATAATGTGCTTATATTATTATAAAACAAGTTTGTTTTATTTTCTCATCTTTTTAATGGGGTGTTATGAAACGAACTTTCTTAAAATTAAAACATTCAACCCCGTAATATTTTCTTAAAATCAAGTACTGTGTATTTTTAAATTCTTTCATATGGTAACCCCTTGGGGGCGTTGACCATTATCGGGAGAGGCGGGGGCAACGAGCGGCCCTCCGCTCGGTTGGAAGGGACACCGCTCTCTTGGATTTTAACTCTCGTGGCGTGAGGGTGTTACGTGCCCCGCTTTGAATTCGAGACTTGCTTTGCTAACCAGTAATAATAATAATTGGATAATTTGTATAGCGCCGTTTTTGTGAAAAATCACCTCAAGGGCGCTGTACAATTTATTTCCTTGGATCTACATTTGTTATTTAGACCAACTGTGCCAGCACGAGGTTCGTCATCCGTTCAGGCATGTGTCTGCCGCCAATATAGCGCTGACATGTGTCTGCTGCCAATAAATAGCGCTGACACAACATCCTCACATAGACAACAAACCTTGGCAGCACCGCTGTAACGCTCGACGAAGACAGAAGATGGAGACTCTGCTGCAAGAATAGAATAGGTAGCGAAGGAACTGTACCAGCTGCTGCAGCGAGAGAGACTACCCCGTCCACCAACTGTGCCAGCACGAGGCTCGTCATCCGTTCAGGCATGTGTCCGCCGCTAATATAGCGCTGACATGTGTCTGCTGCCAATAAAGAGCGCCGACACAACATCCTCACATAGATAACAGACCTTGGCAGCACCGCTGTGCAAAATCACCTCATCCTAGTCTACTTTAGTCACTCCAGTCACCCCCAGCCATTCATGCCACCTAGTGCATCCTCTCGACCCTTTCAGACTCCTTCCTGGCTCCAATACCTAAATAAAATCCAGCAAAAAAAAAAAAAAAATACAATTCTTTCTATTGTCGTGATCCGACGATTCACACCTCTGTCTCAGACCCTTAGGGCTCGCTTATCGCAGGCTATAAGTAAAATCTTGAACCAAAGTCAAAGTGAAGTTTATGTGTGTCATCTGTAACAAAATACATAAACAAAAACAGAAAATAAAAACAAAAACTTTAAACAAAATATGGCTTATCTGTCCTCCAGGCAGACATCCTCGGTTGGAGAGGTCCCGTAAATCCCGACACCACTTGACACTTGAGGGGTCAGGTATAAAATCTTCGACTGCATTGAGAATCTAATAATACTGTTCTAGCTTCACTTTCAAAATTTAATCAGTTTAAAATGCTATAATAATTGCAAATTCCGGCTAAACGGTAGAAGTTACGCGCATTTCGTGAAATAAGAAGGTAAGCACTATATGTTAATTATATGAAACTCCCTCATAGAAAAAAAATCGCAAAGTAAGCTAGGAAATTATTAAAAACACGTTTTGTTCTGTTAATTATTATGTTATAAAGCATTTGTCGAGAGATTTTTGCTCTATTTCAAACGAGTCATATTTTACTAAATATTTTCACCATCTTCGCTTAATTATAAAATTATAATTGTTTTCTTAATATTAGCGCGCTCCCTCTAACATTCGTATTTAAATATCTCCTATTCAAACTATCTTTACTACGCTTACTACGCTTACTACGGGGCCTTAATACGGGGCCGTCTTTTTTTGGGTATTGTCTCATATTAACATCTCCGTATGCTTTTAAAATTACAACTTCAAATTTTAGATATTCCTAACAACATATTTTGGCAAATGCTCATAATATTTTTTATACCATATCAAGATATAATTGAAATTATTATATTCACAAGCGACTCAAAAATTTCAAAAACAAACTCGTATATTTAAACAGGTCAAATGTTAAATTAAATTCCTTTCAAAATATTTTTAGTGCATAACTTTCTAAATAATAAAAATAAACAACATTTTTATTTGTTTCACTTCAAACTTAGCAAACAATTCGCCTGCGGCGCATTAAAACATAATCATTTTGGGATGTCATGGGTTATGCCAACAGAAAAATGAAATTAACAAATCTCCTGCGATATTAAGAAACTGTATTTCTTCTACATTAACATGTGTGTTCAAAGTAGCTAATAAAGCGTTTGTGATGGAACTGGAGTTCCACCGACATCCAAGCAGTTTTTAAGGTTTGACAAATTTTGTGAAATCGTGGGTATAGAATATGAAATGAACACAGGACCTCAGCCTTACCAGGGCTTTGCTCGAGATGTGACAAAAGATGTAAAACCCATTCTTTTTCAAATTTTCGTTTGAGAATCGCTAATATTGTCTTCAATGATT
The DNA here is from genome assembly GCF_061612785.1 of Hesperophylax consimilis. Classification (NCBI taxonomy): domain Eukaryota; kingdom Metazoa; phylum Arthropoda; class Insecta; order Trichoptera; family Limnephilidae; genus Hesperophylax; species Hesperophylax consimilis. Next base: position 99,318 of record NW_028301320.1, on the reverse strand, counting down.
GAAAAGTGATTCCATCGATTTTGGCAACCCTGGGAACTGACACAAGCCACGCCCAGTCCCAACGAAGATTTAAGAAGGCCTTCAAGTTTTGCAATACGACTCGTAAAAACTCGAAACTCAATAATAAAAAAGTCAATACAGTAGAAAAGACGCCATTATTATTATTTATTTCCAATCATATCCATTGACAGACAAACCCTTGTTCTTCATGCGTATTACAATGATTTATTAAGAAAAGCGAGGGTTGAAAATGGGGCAAAGTACGACATTATTATCTATGTAGTCGGGGGCGTTGTCAGTTGCCAGTTGTAAATAAATAATAATAATAACTAATATTTGTACGATTTGTTTAGCGCATCACCTCAAGGACGCTGTACAAATATATAATATAATTCTACAATACTCTATCTTGACTAGACAAACTATTATCAACAGATTGCTTCCACCGCGTTAATGCATCAATAATGCAAAACGGTTCCATGATAACTCAACACAGTGACAATTCAACACACTTTTAAAAAGTGATATAAAGTCTTTAGAAACGACGAAAAATTTTTTTTAACCTAACCTAACCTACTTAACCCAGTTAATAAAGTTTTTGATTCATCACTTTCCATGACTTTATATAACTTTTTAAAGATGTGATGAATTATCATTTTGATGATTTATCCGGTCACCTGCAAAACTATATGTAAAATGTATTTGATTAATAAACGAGATGTTGCATGTATTACTGTACATATATTATTATTTATTTATATTCTGTACAGGCAGATAATATAAAGGACCATACTTATCCGAGAGGTCACTTGAGATTTAACACTGTTTATTTTTAATTAGAGAATAATAATAATAATAATTGGATGATTTGTATAGATCTTTTCTACAATGATCTATGTTAACTCTCTGGAAACTGCTAGTTAGAGTATAATGGATCATAATCTTATTTATGTTCGTTAACCCCTCAGTCCTCTGGAATATTGACCGTTATATTTCCTAAAGACCGAAATAAATTTAATATTTCTAAACGTATCCAACAACTAAAATCTGTTTTTGAAAGGTGATGAAAGAGGAGTTTAATTTTTATTATCTCTAAATAGTATAAAATAAAGTCGCTATTCGCGTCTGTCTGTTTCTGCGCGTATTTCTTCTAAACTACGCAACGGATTTTATAGGGTTTTCACTAACATTTAGAGAATTTCTTCCGGAATGTTTATATATACAATACATGCATAGGTATTATATTTATAAAAAAGTATAGAAAAGTCGTAAAAAATATATTTTACATTGTTAACGCTGGCTAAACCTTTGTAAGTTATCCCAAATAGGTGACGTTCCATGGTAAGAACGTGATCAACGAGTGATTTCGGCACTCCGTAGATTTCTGATGCTTTTAGGTAACCCATAGTTCCTGGGACGACACTCTAATTTTTTGCGTATTCTAGTCTTGACTTGTAGTTTTTCTTTGGTAATTACGAGGCATGATGATAACGTCTGTAAACACATAAAAAAATGCTTCAACGAAAATACTCCTGGTCAAAATCGTATACTGGCCGGTTTTACCCCGTACGGTTGTGCCCGAGAAATATCTATTCACACATTCTTTCACAAATGTTAAACTTTTAACGAAAATCACCCAAATGTTTTACTTAATCAAATTTAAAATATTAGAATAGAAATTTCTCGGGCACAACCGTACGGGGTAAAACCGGCCAGTTTGTTAATTAATTACTAGTATATTTCGATTCATTTTTTCTACTGCCTGCCCCCTGGACGTCTACAAAACTACAAAAACTGCGGTATCGTTCCTTATTTTTTATTAATTTCTGTCTCTGCTTTCTTCCCACTAATTTAACATCATTCTTTTAACCGTCCACAAAGAGATTTAAGCTTTTCCTACGCGTAGATTCCTGTGCTGTAATTATATAGTCTTTTTGAAGGCATTTAAAGGCACCACAATAATAGTGTTTTATTTCCAAGATACCCTTTGTTCTACCCACTTCTAGAAGGCGAATGTTCTCTCTTAATACCAACGAACTGAAAACACGGTACCTGCTCGAGCTAGCCAGGTATTCTTGAAGATATAATACATTTCTATACGCGGTTCGATTCCGTAGAAACTCTTTATCTAACACGCCGTTCGATTCCGTGGAAACGCATTATCTAACAGGGGGTTCGCCGCACAAACGCACTTTAGAGAAAACCGCCTGTACGGGACGGCACTGTAGTCGCCGGCCGCACAGACGATATAGCGGAAGCGGGAGTGGCCGGCTGGCCGCTTCGACGCCTTGGAAGAGAAGGTCGGGAAAAAGTAGGGAAAATGTTGAAAAATGGAGAAAAATATGGGGAAAAAGGAAAAATGGGGAAAAAATTGGTAAAAAATGGGGAAAATGAGGAAAGGGAAAAATGTGGGGAAAAATTGGGAAAAATATAGGGAAGGGAGAAATGGGGAAAATGTGGGAGAAATGTATAAGGCAGGGGGGAGGAAGGTAGGGGGGAACCTGCGCCCTGACTAGGGACGCTTCGACTATTGTGAGAGTTTCTTCTTGATGAACACCAGGGAGCCGGGAGAAAGAAGAAGGCCAGGTTGCAGTGAAGGTCCAGGGCAGAAGAGGCTTGAAGAAGGCAGTCAAGGCAGTCCAGGAGAGATGTTGATCGGTCGACGGTTGCTGGCTCTCTGCCGAATTGCACAAGTTTTCTGTCTTTTAGGGCCGGTTTTATAAACGAAGTACCATATTTCGGTTACGTAACGAACCGTTTTTCTTTAACGGGCCGCTATCCGTTCGTTATCTTATTTTGCGTTCTATAAACATATTTGCATTACTAGCGGTCATCGGTTACATTTAGTCCGAAAGTTTTTTTACTGGCAATGTTTTTGGTAAATAATTGTCTGTGATACTATTTTCATCTATGGCATATCTTTGGATTTAGTCAGCAGTGTTGCCAACTCGGCTCCTTTAGAGCTAGATTTAGCTCTATATTGAGGCCGTCAGCTACAAAAGAGTGATTTAGTTTCTTAGCTCGGTTTTTCAGATAATCTAGCTCCTTTTCTTAGTACAAAATAGGGGAGAATAATATTATTCATTTAAAAAATCTATGGAAATTCGGAAAACATTGACCCAAGTAGGGCAAATTCTAGCAAAATTTCGTATATTATAGGAAAATTTTGATATCTTTAAGAAAATGTTGAATGCGGAAACTTTTGTGGTGAATTATTTCTTTTGAAATCTTCTAGAAACCCCCCTCCCCACGGATTCAGAAAAAAATCCTTGGGAATCATCACTCGAAATTCCCTTTGAAAATAATGGGAGGGATATTTTGAGGAATTTTCTGAAAATCCTGTGGGGAATCATGGATTCACAATAATATTGTGCGGAATCCAGTACTGGTCAAATGGAGAATACCCCATACAAATCCATTCTGAAATCTAGGCAAATTTCGGTCATACCATCACTGTAGTGGTTTATTTATGCCGTACAAGGTTTTAGCTCTTTTTCAGCTCCTTTTCGGGAGACGTCTGGCTCTATTTTTAAAATCGAGTTGGCAACACTGTTAGTCAGCTGTCAAATGGCTGTCAAGATCGATAGTTGATTTATGTCAAGATCGTTGCCAATCGTTGTTAAGCTATAAGTTTAAATAACTTTATAAATCTTCAATATACATCAAAAATAAGTAAATTTATATTTATAATACAGTGGATACGAATGCATATAGTGTTGATCAACATTATTTGGTAGTTTTATGTGCGCGTAAACTAACCTACGTATATTAAAAAGGTTGACATATTTTTACACTATCGTGATGTGGTTTTAATGAAATTATTGTAATTTTTCAGAAATAAACATGAACAAAAGAACGAAGAGCCTAAACTTCACCACAGAAGATCTCTACAGACTTCTGAATTTAATAGAAAAAACGCCGGCATTAACCTGCAGACGCCGTCACAAATGCGTCAAAGGAAACAGCGTGAAGCAAAGTGGCCGGGGGCATTCACAGGGATGTATCTCAATTGAAGTGGGATAATCTAAAGAAGGCAGCAAAGAAGCCCCCAACCACAATAAACTCCAATAACTTTCTTTTAAAATATATGTTGATTAAGATTTATTTTCTTCGCTTGTATACTTTGTATTTGAAAATAAAAAGTAAGTTTATTGAAGATGAATTATTTTATTATATACAATTAGATTACCCGGAGGAGAGGGATTTAAAGTGAGTATCGGATGTAACATTCAAATTTGAACTATTTTTAAGACTAAATTAATAGGGGTATATAAGGTAGAGAATTTTTCTTTTAATAAAACTATAGTCTGTCTGAAATAATATATTTCTTTATAAAAATATGAGCCATGCTGTAATTATATTATAGCATTAGAAGTAATGTGAAATATTGGATGAAGAACAGCATTTTACAATATATGTATTTAGAAGTAATGTGAAACAGGATGAAAAATAGCATTTTATTTATTGCACGGTTCCAAATAAGTGAGCGCCGGGAACAACTACTGATAACAGAACTGTCAAAAAACGTCAGCATATGAACAGCAAACGGATCGTTATCCATTTAACTGCCCGAAATCAGTCGGTAAAGCGTTAACCGCTACTTAACCGACCGGTAGCCTGGCGAATGTTTATAAAACGGCGAAATCAAGCAGTAGACCAAATATTTGTTAAAAATGGTATCAAGCGTGACTAACGGATGGTTATAAAACCGGCCCTTAAAGGACCAACAGGCCTAGCTCTCCCTTTGTTAGCGACAAATTCCGAGAATTATTTTTGGGTTCCCGGAATTTGTCACAGGACTGAGCGCCGTTGTTGCGTCACTTGGAAGGGGATGAATTTGACTAGGTCCCTGACTGTTCTTCAATCCACTTTGCCCGGGTCATTTTTATTTAAATACATTTTTGTGAGTTTGCACAAATTACATATTAAAAAGGGGAATTGACATCATACATATTAAAAGGTGAATTGAGTTTTGCACAATATTCAATTTTGTGCAAAACGGCAAGTTTTGTAAAGGAAACTGCGTTTGCACAATTTCAAAGTTTGTGCAAATTTACATATTAAAGAGAGAAAACATATATTTAAAAGGGAAGATTTGCACAATATTCAATTTTGTGCAAACGGCAGGTTTTGTAAAGGAAACCGCGTCTGCACAATTTCAAATTTCATGCAAATCTTCCATGTTTTGTACAGATGATAGGTATTTAATTTATAAGACGGTGTCGGGGGGTCAAGCCTTTGTTTTTTGTCTATAATGATGACTGCTTGACCCCGTGGTTTTATTTATTAATCAGCAGATAAGATTTATAGTTTTACACAAGTGCAGATAAGATTACAGATTTTTATAGAGAAATTTTGTTGCATAAATTCGAATATGCGCAGAGGTGAGTTTGTAAATGAACTGCCTCTGCGTAAATTCAGACTTATGCAAATTAATTTAAGTCAGTGGAGGTACGTCCGGTACACCGCCACTGCCTACAGAAGCAACAAAACTACTTGTCAACTCTTACGTAGTCTCACGTCTCGATTACTGCAACGGCATTTATGCCAGCCTTCCAAAATATCAAATTCACAAACTTCAATCAGTGTTTAATGCAGCAGCACGGTTCAACCGGGGTTTCAAAATATTCGCACATTCTGAAAGAACACCTTCGTAACCTTCACTGGCTCAAGTGCCCTGAAAGAATCCAGTACAAATTGTGCTGAATGGTGTTAAAATCCATCAATGAAATGGCCTCACCCTACATCTCTGAACTATGCGTCCAGGAAAACACTGGTCTGAGGCAGTCAACTCATAGATCAGCAACATCATCAGCTATAGGCAGACTGATGGAACCTAAGTGCAAGCCAAATATTTAATGTGGTATTTATTGTTTTTGTGTTTAATTCGTAGAACTCCATTTAATTTTTTTTTAAATTTAATTAACACTATGTATATGGTCGGGCATTTTACCGCCAAATTGGGGGTGAAGCGCGGGTGTTTTTTTAAATTTTAGCGCCAAAATTAGACTTTCCGCAAAATATTCATATCTTATGATCTATTTGATATTTTTCGATGAAACTTTCAGTGTTTTACTTTAAAAAGATGTCTCTATTTATTTACTTAGCAATGTATGTGTAATTCCTTTTTTTATGAACAAAAACTTTCTACTTTCTTGGGAATCATAGAAAAAACAGTATTTCACAATCGAAATTTATTCATACAAAATTACAAGATTATTTAGAAATTTTCTATACATATAAAAAAAAAAACTATAACCTAATAGTGCTCCAATGTGTGATAGCGTTCAAAACACTTTCCTTTATGCAGGGGCACATTGCAAAACTTGCACATGTACCGCGTTTCACTGCGTAGTTTGTGAGCGGAACATACGCCACTACGATTTTATTTTTTTGTTGTGTTTCAAACTCATTGTATTGACAGATAGATAGATCGGGTACCGCCGACAATAGAAAACACATGACCCTGCACCCATTTAGACCCTTGTTTACAAGTTTCCGGCTCTTTACCGCTTTGCGCAACAAAACGAGTAAACTCATCTCCCGCTTATTTTTCTGTAAAAAGGCGTATGACGAGTTTTCTCGTTTTCTGCAAAGAATGTGTTAAAATCAATTTTAATAATGTAATTAAGTATTTTTTTTTTTCGACTTTATGTCCGGGTTAAATCTTCCCCACAGGAAAAACTAAACCCTTCCACAAATGATCATCTAGTCAATCCACATTATGCTATTGCACTATATAAGCATAATAAATACAAAAAAATACAAAACAATACAAGAACAACACGTCAACCCACCAGAGATCAAATGGGAAAATAATTCACCGACTATATTTTCATATCAGAGTGTTCGGCTCGGTAGAACTCCTAACTGGGCCGATAAATCCTACTGATCCCTCAATATAAATATTAAAAAAATCTTTAGTTATCCTACATGTATTTAAAATGATTGATTTTTGAATTTTTATATATAAATTCTTTGAGATATCTAATACGCCTAAATTTTTAATGAGGGAGCTAGGTATAATGCCAGTAGCCGAAATAATAAATGGTAATATTTTTATAGTCTGAGAATGCCAAATTCTTTTAATATCATTTCCTATATGAGTCTTTTCTTATTTTTTCAGAAATAGATTTTTGGAATATTACAGGAATTTGGAATAGCGACATCAATGATTTAAGTTATTTTTTAAATTTTGTCCTGTATAACTATATCGGGTCTATTATGAATTATGACTAATTGTTCAGTATAGTTTTATCATAATACATTTTATTAAATTTGGTTTTTATTCATAATATGGAACTATATTACAGCAGTCAATCAAGTTATGTTTACCAAACTTTGGTGAATTATTTAAAAAAAATTATTGTGCCTAAATGTTTACTCGGACAGCGCTAATACAGAAGAGAAGTTTGTTTTTTTTTCATAATTATTTTGCGACTTTATGTCTGGGTTAAATCTTCCCCACAGGAAAAACTAAATCCTTCCACCCACTTTTCCACAAATGATCATCTAGTTAATCCACATTTTGCAAGTGCATTATATAAGTATATTAAGGCACTTAACGTGGATTGATTCGATGATCATTTGTGGAAAAGTTATTAATTATTATTATTAAGTTCTATCCAAAAAATACTTGCAGAACTAAATAATTGTGTTATTAAATATGATTTTCATTAAATTTAAAAAAGAAAACTAAATTTGGTGATCGCGCTTTCGGAGCATCGGGGCCAAAGGCTTGTAATAAACTCCCCCCCGGAACTAAGATTCATAACAAATCCAACAGAATGCAGGTCTAAACTAAAAACTTACCTCTTTAAGCTCTCATACTCTTAAATTACATATACCTATCTGAAGAGTAGCATTCTTATATTGCCTATAATACATCCCAATCACACTTTTCTAATTGGATTTATATTATTCGAAATCTGTCTTATACCTCATCATTACCTGAAATCTTATGTCACTTACAGCCCTATTGACTTAGAACAGTCAATACATTTCCTTCACTAAAGAAAATATTGCATTACAATACAGAGATTGCTTGTCCATTGAAAATATTTGTTTAAAATGTTCATTTTAATATTTATCTAGTATAGTACTTTTATAGTTCGGTAAACATATAATCACCATTATTATCTCCTATTAGTTCAATCTCGCCGCACTTGGTGGCCGAGATTAATGGTCCAAATTTTATTTACTTCATGCGGAAGATTGGAAGATGCGAACATACGGTTTGGTCAAAATATAGTACTTACTCGCATGCACGCAGTACATGGCAAGTGTCAACATCATTTTAAGATCACAAGCAAAGCATTAATGTAAACTGAATTAAGAATATTGTGTTTACACTAGAATTAATTCATACTGACATAATCATCAACTCTTTACCACAATGTTTTCATCCGTGTAAACGGGTTTGAAACATTGGACATATTTAAAAGAAAGACAAAAATTCCCGGGTTACGAATAATCTGACAATAATTTTAAAATGTAATAATGGAGGACTTAACCAGCCGAGGAATCCAACTCACAATGTTTGAGTGGCACCCAGACCCGATGCCTTCTCAGCCGCTATTGCGATTATGAGTAGAAATACATATTTATTCTAAACAGTCAAAGAGTATGTTTGCATAATCACAATCACACACACTCTGGCTAAATAACAACAAAACAATGGAGGAAGACTGAAGAATGGAAGAACTTAAATATGTATTATGGAGTATTATTATTATGTATAGAGCCTATATCTATGCCTTGTTCCCAACAGAGCGGGAATTGGAGTCTCTTCATCCTCTTCACATTTCCTGCATCCGTGACTAACTTCACACTCAAACAGACTACAGCTTGAAACATTTCACTTTGCCAGGAAGTGAAGGCGGAAAAACTGTTCTATTTCCATACATTTGTTGGTATCCAAAATTTTTTTATATTAACTCCACACAGGAGGCCCTGAAGAAAATAATTTCCCTCAGGGCCTATGTCATCTTTGGGGATGCTGTGTGGAGGGTCTTTTTGTGGAGAGGAAGGAGTGAACATGGGTCTTGAAGAGTCCCATGTTGTAGGAGGGAGGAAACACAGAGGCCGGCAGTTCGTTCCACAGCCGAGCTGTTGAACTTAAGAACGAATCGTAGAAGCGACCCATTCTCATGTGACAAATGTCAACCGTGTACAAATGTTGGGCGCGCGTTAAATAACCAAAGTGACGCCATCCAATGTAAGGTTTCCATGTAAAGCAGCGCATCATCCATGTACATTGACAGTTTTAAAACAATAATGCAGAATTATATTTATAGAAACAGTCAATTATACAAAAGTGATTTCAGGATGGACTCAAACAAAGAAATAAGTGTTGAGACACTATTATGTGGAAAAACCAAAATGAAAAGTGTCAGTGTTTTCACACATACATTTGATTCCGGCCATTGAATTCCCCACGGACGCAATGCGTACATACATTTTTTATGAAAATAGATACACTCTTGTCCCACGCAATGCCGATCTGCGCTGCCCAGATCTGCCCAGGATGTGTACGTGTAAAAGTGGAGGGTACGGCCGTCACGCCTTCCAACGCACGTGACCAGTGTGCTTTTAGATATTACATAATAATATTTGGCTAATTTATATAGCGCCGTTTCAAAAATCCGAAAATAGTCGAAATCACCTCAAGGGCGCTGAACATAATATGCAAGGTGTCAGTTTATTTGACATTTCATTATTTGATTGTGTATTTACGAAAAAATTCATTTAAAAACAATAATCTTAGTAAGTCGTCCTCAAATTCACTTTCGTAATCATAAGACGTGACAAAATATGTGCATTTTTTAAGAAGGGCAACATTAACATATTGGTCACATGCGATGGAAGGTACATACCTAATTTGCGTTCCATATTTAGGGCAAGTGTGCACGTCGGCCTCCGAATGTGCCAAGTGTGTCCTTACCTAAATCCAAACTGACAAGCTTGTGTAGGTTGACCACAATCACAGAATTTAATACCAAATTTAACTAAATATTAAAATTACAAGGATAATCCCACGACCAACTATCATTATGTATTAGTTATATATTTATTTATCAATATCAATAATAAAAAATAATTAATATATTATATTACACTTTATTAACATTCAACTATTATTTGTCGTGTGTGAGCAATCAAAGTTGAATTTGAAATTGTCGCAAATAAATAAAAAAATTCTCACAAACACAACAAGACGAAATTCATGAAAATATTCAATACTATAACGAAGGTCAGTAGACAGAACAGAAAATTTCAATAACCGCAAGTACTAAGTCTATGGTTTTGTAATTTTATTCAACCAATTTTCCAAAAAGAAAAAGTTCTTGATGGAATTCTAAAACATTATGCTTCTGCGTTCGTCCCTTTCTCCCACACCCCTAAAAACAAAAGAGATTCATTAAGAAAGTCACTTGTTTTTCACTTGTCAGCAGCTTTCTTTGCATATTCAATTTTCTATTATGAACTGCATTCTGATTTCCTTATTGTTGGGGTGAGCCATCTGCGTGCGAGGTTTGCCCTCAGTGTGTGTGGAGGCTAGGAGAGGTAGGTGCGCACAATGCCCTTGACCTTGGAGCGACAGAGCGGGCAGGCGGAGAGGCAGGGCGTGCACTGCACACAGCTCAGTAGGTGGCCACACGGCAGGAACACTACACCCACCTGTAATCATTTCATAAACATACGCTTTGTAAAGAAGTTGGAAGTGTAAATTCAGGCAGAAGATTCAGTCTACTAAACTGGCGTACAATAAGGAATTTGAGTCCATTTAAAAAAATATTTATTATCAATGGCCATATTCAAACATAAATACCAGTTTTTTTTAAAGTTCTTTTTCATAGGTAAGTTTTTCTTTTTCATAGTTAAATTAATTCTCAAAGAATTTTTGATATCTTTTAAGCCCGCCAAAACGACGATAACCCGAGCGGTAAGAGGTAGATGGGTGCGTGATGTCATCTGTGCTCTGCACGTCTACCGTGGATAGTACTGGGTAGGCATTTTGTATGGAGATTTTCTTTATTTTTCATTAAGGAATTCCAGCAATTTTTGTAACAACCGTCTAAATAAATTAAGGGTATTTTTTTTTTTTATATCAAAATTTCATACTAAAATTAATTTTTAATGTTAGAATTTGATATTCGCGTCGAAAAATCGCAGGATGTTGGGGCTCACATGGTATTATCCTTATACCTACGTAGCTCACAGGCTAAAACGTTGCGGTGAGGTGTACTTGCCAGCGGGGTTAAACCATCGCTCTTATGTTAATTTGAAATGAATTTTTACTTATTAATTTAAAATTAATTATATTTCCTTTATATCTTGTACATCTGATATAAAGGAAAGTCTGGCAGTAAAAGAAAAGCACATAACCGCACCGCCGACCCACTGCGGCCGCATTTTTCATTTCATAATTGCTACTGCGATGATTTCTCCAAAAACACCCAATTATATTTCCTTTATATCTTGTACATCTCCCCCTTTATATCAGTAAAATAAAAACTATTTGGGATATACTGCCAATGGGGAGGTTTTAAACTCTTATAATTTTTTAATTTTCTTATTTTTTTGACAACAAAAAATTTAGTGGGCAAGTCATACTTTTGAACACATGTAATGTAATCAAACACTGTATATATTATAGAGGTGAGCCCATAGACTAATATTAGACTAGACAAGGCTAATCTAGTATAATACATCAATGGGTGAGCCTGTATAATTATTCTTGTAAAACCATTTTAAGCGACTGCCTTCGTCGAGTACTCTGACAAAATGTCAAAGCATCACTCGGCCAACATAAAGGCCGATATGCAAATGTGGTTCTCGCGTCAGCCAGATCACATAATAAGCAGCACATTTTTACAAAATAAATCAGTTGTACTTGTAACGATTTGAAACTACTCGCCCCGGGGTCAAGCGCTTGGAAGAACTAATTAACTCAAGAAACGTGCAATTGTGAACACAGCCACGGCCGGGTACTTAATCATAGACATCTGAGATTGCAAGCCAGTTCTAGGGAATTCGGACAACTGTCAGGACGTACGTCACGGAACAGATTCCAGAGAGATTTGCGCCATTAAAAACGTGAGCGATTGTCATCATGCTAATTAGATTTTACAAAATGGTTTACTTTAATAATATAAATTTGTTCTTCACAAGATATTTGGGAAGAGCTGGCGCCCTACATAATCAAGCAGGTTTAATATTTGAGATGTGAAACTTATCCTTTTAATTTTTACTACCCGCAGATTAACATTTTAGTATTGTGCATTCGCATCACTAGTCAGATTTTGTTTAACGATCTGAACATGCCCTGATCTTAATAATGAATGTAGAGTCTCTTGCTATTTAACTTGATAATAATGTAATTTAATAGATGATTAAGTATTTTGATAATTAAACTCAATAAATTTTGTTCTGAGCATTGACGCAATTCTTTAATTTCTGATTCCCTTATTTAATATTGTGCAGTTGAGTAGCGCCCTTTGTGGCAGCTGGACGCGTCATGCCGTCTCCAACCGCTTTGTGTTTTTTTAGTATTTTCAAGGGAAACGAGGCAACATCCCTTTGAAGTTATTTAAAAAATCAGTGAATCAACATTTTAAATTAACTTACCAATTAGTAATCAGAACTTAATAGTAATGTGACTAGAGTGCAGTGTTTCAAAAATGAATAATCGAAAATTGTGCTAAAAACATTCTAAATTCGCTGAAGTTGAAGTTGAACTTGGGACGAGAATCGGTAACTGTTGTACGCCAGATGTTTTCAATGTTATTCTTGGAAACAGTGAAAGCCCTAACAAGTGCCCAAGGTGATTTATTATTCCGTCCGCCGCCTTTTATTTCGGAACAATGCACCACTAACATAACCACCAGAAACAAGTGTACAAGGAGATGGACTTTCCGAGCGTCACAAGGTTTGTTATCTATGTGAGGATACTGTGTCAGCGCTTAATTAGCAGCAGACACATACCTGGACGGATGACGAACCTCGTGCTGGCACTGTTGGTGGCGCGGTGCACTCTTTCGCTGCAGTAGCTGGTCCAATTTCCTCACCACCTGGGATTCTTGCTGCAGAGTCTCCATCCTCTACCTTCGTCGAATGTCACAGCGGTGCTGCCAAGGTCTGGAATCCATGAGAGGACATTGTGTCAGCGCTCTATTAGCAGCAGACACATACCTGGAAGGATGACGAACCTCGTGCTGGCACTGTTGGTGGACGCGGTGGACTCTCTCGCTGCAGCAGCCGGTCCAGTTTCCTCACCACCTAGGATTCTTGCAGCAGACTCTCCATCTCCGTGTCACCTGTTTCTGTACTTCATTTTATTTAACTTAATTTCAATTTGTAATATTTATATTTTTTTTTTTTGTAATATCTGCATTAACTGTACAGCGCCCCTGAGGTGATATTTCGCAAAAGCGGCGCTATAAAAATCATCCAATAAATAAATAAATAAATAAATAAACACATGAATTATATGTTTACACACTTTTCAGAAATTACATACCAATAAATCTCGGTACATTTGGCCTCCCAACGTGGTTTAAACCTAGTGATGTGTTATTTTGTGGGTAGGATGTAAATTTGTGCTCAATGTTTTTTAGTGTAGTTAAAAGTCTCAAGTGTTAATCTTGCTAATTTGTGAATTTATGATGACAGTCGCTCGCGGTTTTGATGCTCTGGGGATCTGTTTCGTGATGATATTCCATAATTAAATAATCATTTTACAAAGTTTATATATTTGAGTGTCCCCTCTAGAACTCAAGCGCTCTGCGTTTTTACTGTTTATTGACTTACAGTACGCTGTAGTCAATTTTTTTTTTTTGTACGAGGCAAGATTATTGTCGTCGTGTATATTTGGTACATGTGCTAATTATTTATTTCATACCTACATAGCATAGTTTCTTCACGTCATGTCGGAACCGCAAATTGTTACGAGGAGTCAGGCCAAGATTCAGGATTCTGTGACAATGCTGAATAAAAATGAAGCTTCGCCGGAGGGACAGGCGGAAACGCAATCCTCTTCCTGCAAGCCATTCCCCGTGCACAAATGGAATCTGGTTTTTGACGGATCCACATGCGTACGCAATTTCATAGAACGTGTAGAAGAACTAGCAGATTCTCGTGGTGTAAGTACCAATAATCTATTTTCTAGCGCGATTGAATTTTTCACAGGCGATGCTTTGAACTGGTTCAGGGTGAACCGTTTTACTTTTAATTCATGGTCAGAGATTGTTGCGGGTTTGAAGGAGGAGTTCGAACTCTTGGACCATGAGAAACGTCTAGTAGCTCAGTTAAGAACTACATGTCAAAAACCCAAAGAAAACCTGGGTTCATTTATAACTACAGTCTTACTATTGAATAATCGCCTCTCTAAGAAATTGCCGAAAGAGGAAATATTAGAAATTCTAATGTGTAACATGTTGCCAAGATACATAAATAAACTTTCTCTTACAGTAATAACTATTATAATCCTATATATGTAATCCTATGCAATAATAACTATTATAATCCTATTGTCAAAAGAAATTAAAGGTATTTCATAACAACAATCAAAGCGCTCAAAACGTGAATTTCAGAGAACCAGTGAGATGTTTCCGCTGTGGTCAACCTGGTGTAAAGGTTCCTGACTGCAGATGCAAGAACCGAAAAAACTAGCAGCCCGGGTTGCCTGTGCAGTGGGCGAGGAGACGTCTTCTCTACTGTGCTGTGTGACTCCGGAGTGGTCTAATTGGCTTGCTGTCGTGGAGAAATTCTACCAGAACCTTAAATGTTGTTTGGGTAGGTCTTAACGTTTGATTTTCAATTTAAAAAAAAAATATATATATAAATATATAAAAATATTAGCCTGTATCTTATAGTGGGAATGTCACTTCATGCTTGGGTAGCCTCTGAAAGTGAATTTTTCTTTTACATTGCACATGTTTTTTAAATAAAACCGCTGAGGCTTTGTACAGCTCGTAAGGGTTGACTGTAAGGATGGGGTTGATGTACATATTTACATCTTATGTCCATAGGGCATAGAGGGCCTGTAGCGTGTGGATGTTTTTGCCTACATGAGACAGGGGAACTATGTGCTATGTGATATAGTGAAAGCAATTGGCTTTTGTTGCAATTTTCTCGGGAGAAAAGTACTACATGCTTTTTAGCCTCTGAGAGTACATTTTCTTAAATGCCGCCATGCTTGTATAAGCCTCTGAGTGTGCACCTGATGAAATAGTAGATAGTGTTTTGGGCATTTTTTTTTGGAAGTTGTTAATTTTTTAAAAAAATGGAAAATCATTACGTTAATTTCCTTGTGAGAGCGTGTTTTTGTTTTGTGTTTTCTTTTGTTTTTTTTTTAAAGTAAAGGATTAAATTGTCGTAAATTCAGTAATTCATACTATTTCCAGAATATAGAGGATTTGTTGGAAACTCATAAACAGTGTTTTTATGGTTAGTTGTCCATTGATTTGATTCTTTTTATAAATTTGGACTATTTTGGTCATTTTCCTTCTCTATTATAGAGGATTTATAGGAAACTTTCTTTTTGGATATCAAAGCAAAAATTTATTTTCAATAAATTTAATAATGTAATATGCTTGCAGGTGCGTATTTCAATAATTTTATATATTTTTGTTTCCACTATGCGCAATAATGGAAGCGATTAAAAGATTCCATTTAACGTGAGAGCATGACTAAAACTTATGTTCTCACATTGAATGCAATTTTATATTTATTTATGATGTTATTTTGTTTGTCCGTGTCCAGGTATTACTAATATATGTATTTTGCTATTTTTATACTTGTTCAGTGTGCAAGGGTGACCTACCCTTACCCTTACGCATTGAATGTGTGCATATGAATGTACATAGTACTAAATTTAGTAAATTTATATATTCAAGTCGTCAAATTTTGATTAAGTTTGGATGGGTGTGAGTACATTGTACATCCGTTTGGGATTTTGATGATTTTCATATGTACTTTTATCATATTCATTCTGAAATGGTTATGTAATTAACTGTTTTCAAGATGCGCTTGCTAGTCCGGAATGGTGGGCGTATCTTCAAGATAGTTTATAGTAGAATACGGTTGGGTTTTGTGTTTCGTTGTCTTGTTCTGTTTCTTTGTCTTGTTCTGTTTCATTATGCTATTATTAATAAGTTTTTTATGCCCTTTGGGGATGTTACATACTATAAGCTGGAGAAATATTGCATTTTCAATTGCATGTGGTACAATACCGTGCCTATATTTATCAAATTATTAATGTTAATTTGGGTTATCCCATTCATTAATCTATAGTATCAAATGAGTATGTATATTCCTTGCAGGATCTGCTGGATATTGGTTACAATTTTCTGATAATAGATTAAATGATTTATAGTTAGTACTATTTATTATGTTGCTTTGAGTTAGAAGGCAAACCGAAGAGTTCATTAAGAATCTTTGGCATTGGGTTACTATTTTCATCACATGATAGCAATCAGATGCTTAGAATATCTATTTAGTAACTTTAGGAAGTTATGAAACCCAGCCAACGGTTTTCTATGTAATTTCTTTTGGTAGTGCTTATTTTATCCATTTAGGTTTTTTTTTTTTCTTTTTGGATTCACATTTTATGTTGTTTTTTATCTTTACAAATTAGAATAAAAATAAATATAAATTAATTAAATAGAGAGATTTGAAATCCTCAACACAAAAAAATGCATGTGGCATATGCCAACGTCGGTTTACTTTTAATTTTATTTTAAAGATAATAAAGCTTCCTTCTTCGGGTTGCGGGGGCCATTCTTGAGCTCGGAATGACCTCAACAAGTCGAACTAGCATTCGATAATTCAATCAATACCTTGTTCTTGATCGAATCATGGAATGTTAATTGGTTCTTTATTCTTAGAGATTTACAAAATAGAATAAGAATAATTCAATCTTACTGCTAATTTCATCATCGGATTACATTTTAACTGAAAATTTAAATTTTGATTTATACTATACTACAATGGGGTATTACAGAATTTGTTTATTCACAAGCTAATTTATTTCTCAAATTTTATCAATATCAAAAACAAAACTTATTTTCACTCAGATCTATAGGAAGGATAATAATGTTCATCTTCATATAGAAATCTTAATATCTATTTCACAGTTAAAAGCTTAAATTTTTAAACTTTGAAATAACTTGTTAGTAAAATTATAATAAAATTTATTTATAAAGATATTTAAAATATCATTCTATTTTAGAGGAGTGACATCTAGGTGGGCTGTTTTGAAACTTCAATTTATATCTTTATAACTAAACAATCAGTTCTAACTTAAATTTTTTTTCTAATTTTCATCAGTAAACCATTTTATAGTATAGCTTAGTCTTCGCAACATCAAGAATTAACATCAACGTTAAATCGCAATCATCACTACAAATTCAAGACCTTAACATATACTGCCCGGTGGAATTCATTGCTGCTTTTGGCCAAAACAATTACAATCTACATGGAAGGAAGAACTTCATATTCATATGGACATCTTTATACAAAATGGACCTGTCATCTGCACTGGACAATATCAAGAAGACTATCAAAATTGAACTTCAACTTTCTTCTTCTACATTGATCTTCGGCTTTCATCTGTACACTCTTTGGATGCTCATCCCAGCAGTTTCAAAATTCATCATGGCCAGATTAGGAGGAGGATTTTCGCCTTCATACAATCACCAAACAAACCTCTAAGCTGATAATCACCACTTCTGCCTTCAAGACCTGGACCCTGTACGTGACCTTCATATTGGATACAAATTACCTGGTTTCAAGGATACATTCTGAAATCAATTCTTCCAGAGCATATCACCTATTGGCATGATCAGCAAGCTTCCTGTCTTGAGATGTGTAAAGGCGCCAGGAGGGCCTCAAATTTCCTTGGAAATTTTTTTGGAGGGAAGGGAGTAATGTAACGATTTGAAACTACTCGCCCCGTTGTCAAGCGCTTGGAAGAACTAATTAACTCAAGAAGCGTGCAATTGTGAACACAGCCACGGCCGGGTACTTAATCATAGACATCTGAGATTGCAAGCCAGTTCTAGGGAATTCGGACAACTGTCAGGACGTACGTCACGGAACAGATTCCAGAGAGATTTGCGCCGTTAAAAACGTGAGCGATTGTCATCATGCTAATTAAATTAGATTTTACAAAATGGTTTACTTTAAATAATATAAATTTGTTCTTCACAAGATATTTGGGAAGAGCTGGCGCCCTATATAATCAAGCAGGATTAATATTTGAGATGTGAAACTTATCCTTTTAATTTTTACTACCCGCAGATTAACATTTTAGTATTGTATCTTCGCATCACTAGTCAGATTTTGTTTAACGATCTGAACATGCCCTGATCTTAATAATGAACGTAGAGTCTCTTGCTATTTAACTTGATATTAATGTAATTTAATAGATGAGTATTTTGATAATTAAACTCAATAAATTTTGTTCTCAGCATTCACGCAATTCTTTGATTTCTGATTCCCTTATTTAATATTGTGCAACACATGAGTTTTATGTTTACACACTTTTCAGAAATTACACACCAATAAATCTCGGTACAGGCTACCGCCTCTCGGCCGGTAATTTCGGGCTCGTGGTCAAACGCGACCACGGCCTCTCTTTGTTCAGGCACGATCCTTAGAATCGCGCTTGTGGAACGTTCTGACGGCGAATCACCTCGCACGCCACGACGGCGCACGGCCCCTTGCTTCGGGCCGGGGCCGAACGTTCCCTCTCGTATAAGCACGACTCTAATAATCGTGCCCGAATTAAATGCTCTCATGATTGCTCTACCAGATTGATTTACCAGCTCTAACAATACTTCCCTGCCCGTATACCTCTATCCAAGCTCCGACGTTTTCATTTATTGTTTACATTCTCATTTTACATTGCTTCATACATTTACATCTTTACATTATTACATACATTTTATACAATTTTATTTCTTTAGGACAGTTAGGCTTCATTTAATTTTATTCCATAATTCTACATTCTCTAAATTCATCTTATATATTCTAACGTGGGTGTCTGCGGCCGAGCCCGGAGCAGTACGTCCGTCACAATGTCTATGAAATTGAATTTTTAGAAAAATCATGACTTTTTGGACGCTAATTTCAGACTATTGTTCGAACTTTGGAAGCAGTTTTTCTAGACTCTATTGGACCAAACGTGCTGAAATTTTGGAATTGTGATGAATATTGTAGTAGAAATCGAATTCAGTCACAAAATCTCAAAAAATTGTATTTTTAGAAAAATTATGACTTTTCCGACGCTAATTTCAGACTATTGTTTCGTTTTTTGGAGCAGTTTTTCTAGGCTCTATGGGACCGAACGGGCTGAAATTTTGTAATTGTGATGAGAATTGTGGGCCAAATAGAATTCAGTCACAAAATCTCCATAAAGTTGTATTTTTAGAAAAATCATGATTTTTATGGACGCTCATTTCAGACTTGGGTTCGAACTTTGGAAGCACTTTTATCAGGCTCTATGGGACCAAACGGGCTGAAATTTTATATTTTTGATGAGAATTTTGTAGGTTTATATTTATAATATTATATTAAGTTTGTATGTATTATTTTTTTATTTCTTTAATTGAAAAGCTGCACATCTCGGGACAAGAATTCCGTAGCGAGCTAAGCGGCAAATGATTTTATTGTATTAAGCCTTTTTTAAATAAGCAAATAAATGTATATTGCAAAGTTTCACATATCATAGTTAAAATGACATGCAAGAAGAAAAAACGCAAAAACTGTACAAATTTCATTAAAAAAATTCGTGAAAATCCCAAATCATATGTGTATTATTTTTCTTTATAAGGCAGACAGAGGAATTAAGGAAATAAATAATTAATCCTACGATTAAGAGGCTTTATACACGGTGTCCAGAAACTCGTAGAGACCTGTCTAAATATTATTTAAGAACAACAACAACAACAACAAAAAACAACTGAATATTTTCTTCGTCTATCTGTCATAGGTTTCACTTTTAATAACATTGATATTGGAAAGTGATGTTAAGAAAAAAATTAACTTTTATAAATATTTTTTAAAATCAAATGTTATAAGAAATGCTTAAATTTGGTGGCGTCACAGATGTAGATTTTATGGACATAAAAAATTAAAAACAGTTCGATCGTTCGTTAGTTTCTCATTTGGCCGCCTATAGAATTATGTTTGTCAAACTGTGACTAAATGTAATGTGCATGTTTATTTATAAGTTTCTAATAAATTATATTTATCAGATAGATAACAGAGCGTCATTTTACTGTCCCCTGATTTCTAATGCGTAATATTTGAAAATACAATAAAACAATTTAAGTAGAATGTAAGCAAACAAAGAAACACAGACTTATTTGTAATTACCTACTTGGAGGTACAAGAACAATAAATAATTTCCCGTTATAAATTCTTACCCCTTACTAATAAACGTGTTTTAAATTTAAAACAACAATTGATTTATTTATCTATCAGATGTATAAAATTTAAAAAAACGTTTATTAGCGAGGCCCTTTTGCATTTATCGTGGTTAATTTTTGGGTGATTATGTCACATTGAGAGCTTCGTAATTATTTAGCCAACGTTTCTGTTAGCGTTACAGTGTACTTTATCAGGGCAGATGAGAATGGTGGAGAAATGTGTGTATGTGTATGTAGAAGTGATACCGTGTTGCAAGAGTTAATCCTCGTAGGGCCGGTATTTCAGTACATAATACTAATAATAATTATTAGTGAAATTAATTTGGTTTTCGGCGTTTAGTTTTGGTGTAACCGTTAAGTAACGGATGCCTAGTTCCTTTTGTACATAGTTTATTCATTATTTTTCGAATACAAATACATATTTACAATGAAAAAAATTATTTTATTACTAGCTTTTAGCCCATTGAGGCTACTAATTGGTAAAAAATTATGTCTGATATAATGTTTGAATGTGGATGAAGCAACGGGAGTGTGCATTTATTTTTATATTTATGATTTGACCTTTGAATTTTCAAGAAGTGTGTGCCCACTTTACATTGATTATTTGGAATTTGATTGTGGATAAAGCGAGGAACGTGTGCCTACTTTTATATTTATGATTAGACGTTTAAATGTGGATGAAGGAAAAAGTGTGTGCCTACTTTTGTATTTATGATTAGACGTTTAAATGTGGATGAAGGAAGAAGTGTGTGCCTACTTTTATATTTATGATTTGGCGTTAAAATGTGGATGAAGGAAGAAGTGTGTGCGTACTTTTATATTTATGATTTGACATTTAAATGTGGATGAAGGAAGAAGTGTGTGCCTACTTTTATATTTATGATTTGGCGTTCAAATGTGGATGAAGGAAGAAGTGTGTGCCTACTTTTATATTTATGATTTGGCGTTAAAATGTGGATGAAGGAAGAAGTGTGTGCCTACTTTTATATTTATAATTTGACGTTTAAATGTGGATGAAGGAAGAAGTGTGTGCCTACTTTTATATTTATAATTTGACGTTTAAATGTGGATGAAGGAAGAAGTGTGTGCCTACTTTTATATTTATAATTTGACGTTTATATGTGGATGAAGGAAGAAGTGTGTGCCTACTTTTATATTTATAATTTGACGTTGAAATGTGGATGAAGGAAGAAGTGTGTGCCATTTTTTTTTATTTACGATTTGATGTTTGAATGTGGATGAAGCAAAGAGTGTGTGATATTAATTATTTTATACGGATGAATTAAGGATGTGTGGCTCAAAACATTTAAATTTTTGACCGTTGCACCCAACGGAGATGAATAAGTTTATAAAACTTATTGAAAATTGTGTGTGCATGATGGTTATAAAATTAAAATAACTTTACATACCGATTTTCAAAACAACATAATGAACCTTTCTGAAACAATACTAAACTCCAATAAAAGGGGTAGATAACGATATTATTTCACCGTTTCAACATTAATGGTAAGAGGATAAGTCAACAAAGCCAACGAGCCTTTTGATACACATGGACAGGATAATACAGCCAGGTATCCCCACAAATTCAAATTCCCGGAGTAATTTAGGAAAGGTGCCGCTTTGTCTTGTAGCGAGGTCCCGTTGCAGGTTATAAACCTCCCAGGGATAAAGGGTGAAGGACTTTTAAATTGCAAGCGCAGAAACGCAGGTAAATATATTTGACAATATCACGTACGACCGCTGTGTTGGCAATTTCATAATAATAATAAAAATACTATTCAACAGTCGACGGATAAATAAACTAATAATTTATAGCCAGACCAAGTGCTGATTTATTAAAATCCGGTTATTATCGGGATTGCAGGCCATTTCCTATTTAACTTAATTTCTAGTAAATTTCTAATATATCTCAACACGGGTTCATGCACCTGCATTTGTCCGGATAATATACAATAACGAAATGCGAAAATATTAGATTTTTCATGAACACGTGTTCCGACATCGCGATAACACATTCGTTTTTTACTGAAAGTATATTAGGGAACTCGCTGCCTTAGTTCTTGTATGTTCAATAAACCATTTTGCAAATTTTACAGGAGACGTTTTTTTTGTTTTTACAGGCAAATTCTAAATAATTCTCGGCTTTGGTCATTTCATTTTATACATATGTATTACAGGAAATGTTGAAACGTCTAATTTCGAAGTTTGAAGCTATAATATGCCCATATTATGACTTTAAAGGTGGATATTGAACATTGGTTGAAAATAATGTTTAATTCTTTTGGATATTGAACACATTGTTAGAATATTGAACAATTCGGCGTGCAAAACTTTGAGATATTTTATGTTCAATAAGCCAAATAGTGGTAAATTGTACGTACAGGGTGATTTTCAGATTTCAAACAATTTAATTTTATCTTGTAAGTAGTAGTTGTCCTAAATTATTACTTTGAAATATGTACACAAACAGCGTTCTTCAGGTAATTGTCAACAAAGGCGACACTTTTTAAATCATTCAAATATTATGATTAAGGTTATATAAGTTTGAAAGCGTAACTATGTACAAAGATACGTCTTAATGATGTTTCGTATGAGTAAGCTGTGCATTATTAAACATACTAATTTCGATTGTCGGTGCATGCGTGATGTGAAATATTCATATGTGTAACAACATAGGTAAAATTATTCAATTTTTTTTATTTCTTGGGCATTAACTATGTAACAATTTCTAGACATTTTGTTTTGAAGAGTTTTATTTTAAATGTACATTTACATTTAAAATAAAACTCTTCAAAACAAAAAAATATTCAAGTTCATATTTAATTTTAAAATTGGAACTGATAAGTATTAAATCATATCAGACAAACGAAAATGTGGGTACCAAAATTATTTTATAAATTATATACACACATATATTTGCAGGGCTTTCGCTTTGTTTTTTTTTTTAATTATGTTTGTTATTTTTCAAGTTTACTTATTTTCGAATAGTATTTTTTTCCTTTTATATTTCCATTATATTATAACGTGAAGACATTTTTATTTTTTTATAAATAATAAATAACCCGTGGATTATAATACGACAAACAAGTTTATGGAAAGGCGGAACAGACACTGAAATAAAAAAAATTAAAAAAAATGTGCCGAAATTATAAGCTACAAAAATTACTAGTTTCGGTGGAGGGGCCTGAGGTCGTCAGTCGTTTGAAACATTTCACGGAAAACACATAACTGAACATTGTTTGTTCAACACAATTTATTTATTGACCACATATTTAACATAATACGTTTTTAATGATAAAGTCCACAAATCGGTTAATTTTATCTTTAGAGTATTTAAAACGTATTAAAATAAACAAATTACGAATAAAAATAACTAATTTATTATGACTTGTTTTACGTAAAGAACGAAAGGTGTAATAAATAGTTTAATTAATAAATAATAAATGGAGCATCCTGTGTATATGCCTAGCAAGTTCAAAAAGTACATGTAAAATATATTGGAAATGCGTATAAATAACATAATTTTAAGACTTACCTCTCTATTTGAGCCACTGGTCTAAGGTTTGTTGATTCTGTAGTCGGTGAAGTCATTTTTCACTTCAATAACAGCAGTTTATTCACAATTAAACGTATTTTTAATAGAACAATGCGAAGCTCTGATAGCAGTTCGAAAACAATAAAAAACCAAGATGACCGCTAACAATCCTAAAGCCGTAACAAGCCGACTCCTGATTGGTTGAAAGTGAATATTGAACATGCAAGAACTCAAATTGCGGCACGAATAGGCAGAACGTTGAACAAATATGTATGAACTTTTTTAAAACTATTCTATGCATAACTTTGAGTGTTTGAACGTTCAATATACAGAATATTGAACATACAAGAACTAACAAATTGTTCCGTGAGTGGATATTGGCACTCGAGAAATGCTGAAAATAGCAGTTAAAAACCGAAAAATTTGTTTTTTTTTAGCTACATTAATGCGTAATAGGCTAATGAACACAATGGCATTCATAACTCAGTTTTGCTAAAAAAGGCTTATTGAACATACAAGAACTAGGACAGCGAACTATCAATTCATTCGTTAAAGGCCTGCAATTCCGTTTTCTACCAGATTACGAGTAATTTGAAGAGATTCAGATAAATCATATCCGACAAGCGATACCAAAAGTATTGAATTAAATTATAATTCTTTATTCGAAATGTGTATTTGTTTTGTTAAAATGTTCGACAGATGTGAATAGATGTCGTAATTTTTCAAATTTTCTAACATACGAAAGGTATATTTCCTTTTTTGAAATGCAATGATACTTTTTTGTTTTGTTTCACAAATCCTACAATAATAATATCCCTTGATTTCAGGGGTATGCGCTAGTCATTAATTTAATTGCCTACCGTGATCAAGTAAATGTAATTTATATAACCCAATCCATTAACCCACTCCTAAAGCAAAATTTGAAATGAAGGTATTTCTTTGAATAATTTACGTTTATAAACAGCATCGTTGAGAGAGTACAAACTTCAAACAAACCAGTAATGAGTTTATCATCTGTAGATAATTATATAATAACTTTATAATTCGCTCGCAAGAAATAACAATTGACTTAATAGGGTGCGACAGCTGAAGTCAACAGGTCCCGTATTATTTATAAAAACCTATGTATTCAAGGAAAATAATACAATATTTGCGACATAGAACACAGCTAATTAGGTACAATACTTATGTTACCCTGCAAAAATAATTTACAATTTTGTTACGAAAATAAATAACATCATCAATCATACATATAATTAACATTTTTGTAATCAAATTCTCCACAAACAAGTTGTTGGTATTTTGTTGTTTTTCGATTGAATTCCTGGATCCGTGAAAAATCACGCCATATAAAGTTAAACACAACTTTTAAAGTAAACGATAAAATATATATTTTTTTAAATGCAATAGCCAATAATTGAACTCGGTCAACTGCTTGGAAGGCAACAATGATGTCCATAAATTCATGATTAGTATGTACGGACAGCATAATATACAAACTATATATTATTGAAATTTAAAATGCTGCGTACTTCCCATCCAAAAATATATGTGTTTATTATCAAATGGAAAATTATTAATTTAAATATTTGTTTCACTAAAAAATGTGTTTCGGGTGGTTTATCTTAACATAAATTTGAATCACAATAATTACTTACGAAATGGGAGGATATTTGACAAAAAATGTGAAATTTCAGCCAAATTCTCAAATCCTAATGGTGTCCATCTGTACGACGACAACAAACAAATTGAGGAAAAAATAAACAAAAATGACAGCCCGAAATCAAGGGTTTTACGACTTCAATGGAAACGCGATACAAATTAACACGAACACACTGAAATTAATTAAAACAGATTAAAAACACGTTTGCGACGAATGTTATAGTAATTGTTGTTCATTAATTAACTAATGTAAGCACACTATTGTCTTCCGCTTTCAAAACACCACGGAATATAATAATACATTAATTTATTCTCAGCGAAATTCACGAAATAAACGGCCTCTCGGCCTCTAAACGTCCCGAAAGCATCACTGAAGCATGACTGAAGTACTGATAACGTTTACTAAGTCGAAAGGTAGTGTTATAATCCCAGCCTATGCTATAAATCTAAGTAATTAAAGTCAACCTTTATTTCTTTCTACATCTTAACGTATTGCACTCCGATAGCCAATATTCTGGCTTCTGAGCATTTGGTTGCTAGCTCCGATAGCCAAAATAGTGGCTTTCCCAGGCGGTAACTTTGAAGCTCTGTTTTCCCCATTTACGGATAACATTATGTGAATTTTATTTCACAATAGTGTACATAAAGGATTAAATATTCCTTAAAATGTATTCGTAGTCAAAACACATTAAAGGATTAGCTTATATAGTGTTTATTAGAATTTTTGGCTTTTTTGACCTACTTTGTATTTTTCTGTGTGCCGTTTTATTTGGTCAGTCTGTATCGGTACATTGTTCGCGGCGGAGCTCCTCCTACTGTGGTGACCATTATTCTGTGAACGTTTCAAAACTGAAATAACAATGAAATATTTTTTAATATATTCTTATCGCCATGGATCAATTTAATGAATATTTCGAAGAAAGTGAAATAATAAATCAAAGTGTAAATAATATTGAATCTTCCTTGAATAATGCTTTTGAAAACATTGAAGACTTCCAACCTGACTGTGATGACGATCTTTTGATATTTGATAACGTTGACTCTATTGTGAATAATTCTATGCTAAACGGTAACGAATCAGATAGTGGAAGTGATATCGAAGCGCGACCAAGTAAAAGAAGGCGAGTTGTTTTTTTCTGAAAGTGAATCAAACAGTGATAACTGGGAAATTTTAAGTAATATTTTTTAACCAAAAATTTATGATTTTTCCATTGGTAGCAGACGCGCTGGTCCTAATATCCCATCAAATTGTAATGAGCCGCTAGATTTTTTCAAATTGTTTTTTTACTGGTGAACTAATAAAATCCATAGTCAGTAATACTAATAATTACGCAAATAATATTATTTCAAAAACTCAAAATTTAAGTAAAAATTCTCTTTGGCATTCTTGGAGAGATTTGGATGAAGGAGAATTTAGAGCTTTCTTGGGAGTCATATTAAATATGGGAGTGAGACCACATCCCAATCTCCAAGATTTCTTCTCGACTGCTTTTGTCGCTTACTCCCCATTTTTCAGAAGTATTTTTAAAAGAGATCGTTTTTTACAAATATTTTGGATGCTACATCTCAATTCCAATGAAACAGATAACAACGAAACACTTGAAAAAAGAGTTGATAAAGTAAATGGATTTATGTAACATATAGATAGTAAATGTAGAGAATATTTATATTTGTATAATTATTATTATTAATTAATTATTAATTATTATAATTATATATGAATATATTTTATATTTTATATTTTATGTTCAAATCTGCCACGGTGTTTCTAGAAGTGCACAATAACTCTGAGCATCGGTAATCGGCCGAAGGAATAGGCCACCTGTGCAGTGTAAAGAGAACCGAGCAACCGTGTCAAGTGTAAATGCGTCAAGTGATTTATAATGGGTATTCTTTGAACTATGGTGACTGTAAACAATATCCGATACGACAGGGCGACACTACTACATCTCAAAAGTGAAAGTGTTTTTATGGACCCTAAATTAGCTGCAAAAATATCGTTATATGACCTTGGACGCGATAATAATACTACTCATAAAATTAGATCTCGGGGTTGTCGTGCTGGACGCTATCACGGTAATTGCTAACTTCTTCTGGGTTACCAGATTTAAATATTGGAGTAATGGTAGTTTGTTTGTAGATTGATGGGAATACTCCGCTTTGAAAACTTGTATTTATTATATGCATTAATGGTTTGGAAATTAGTTTTTTAATGTTTTTTAAAATATCAACTGTAATTGCATCAAAGCCCGGAGCAGAACCTCCTATCATTTCAGTTATAATAGAAACTATTTCGTCCTCTGTGGTGATTTCAAATGTTGCCATTTTTTTTGCAGCATCAATATTACTGTCTGGAGATGTTATATATGGGTCAATATGTATAAGATTGGCTAGATTTTTCCCTACATTTGCAAAATATGTGTTAAATATATTTGCAGCTTTTGATGGGTTTTCTTTACAACATATTTTCGAGTTATCATGATTAATAGCACCGATTTCATTATTCCTGTATTTTTTTTTGTCAATTATTTCATTTATCACCGTCCATACTCTTTTACTATCATTTTCAGCCTGATCCAACTTATGTTTATAATAACTTTCTTTTGTATGTTTTATAATATAAGAAAGTACATCGTACATCGCTTACGTAAGTGAAAGTATCAGAGCCTAGATGCACCATATCAGTGTATGTATAGTTATTCTCTGTACAAAATTGTGCAAGTTCACGTCCAAAAAGAGATCTCGGATCTGCATTAAAATCTCCTATAATAATTGAGTTGGAACTGTTTTGTTCCTCAATAATGGCGTTTATTTTTCCCAAACAGTTTGAGAATTCCGGTAAGTTTTCAGCTGAATTGGTTGGCATATAAACTGTTACTATAAGGAGAGTTCCATTGGATGACTCTATTTCAATAGCCGCGATTCGAGGTTCTCTACAATCAATAAGAGTAGTTTTAATTGTATTGCGCCATAAGATACCAACGCCTCCGTAGGGGCGGCCAATTAAGTCCCAATTTTGATTAGGGAACTCACTTCTCTTCGATAGTTTCTAGCTAAAGGAACCCAAAGTGACAATTATATTTAGCTCTTCGTTGGTGGAGTGATCTCCACAGAGTGTCGGTAGCAATATAAACTTTGGAAAAAAGCAACAATAAATTCGGTGTAATTTCAACTTCCACAAAGTGTTTTATTCAAAGAAAATCTATCCTTTTGTTCTTAAAACTAATTTAAACACCTACTGTAGTGAAAATAAATTTAAAAACGAAAAAAATTCTATCTATTTGTAGATTAGGTCAATCCTCCGTTATCTCTACTGGCAAAGACGTCAGTGATAGTTTTTTTAAGGCTTTTTTTTCAACTCTCAGTACTTACAAAGCATCGAGTCTATCTTGACTAAAGTAGAAAAATACCGTTTGCTCTCTACCGATGTAACAGGGATTGTACACATATTTTTTTTAACAATTTAAACCACATGAAAATACCTTGAAAAAAGCATCCATTTAAATAGTTGTCAAATACATATTGAACCATCGGCATTTGTGAACAGTTCATTCCTATCCAAAAAATTGCCAATTTATATGTATAGGCACAAAAATCGAGATCAGGAAAAGTTGTTCTATACTCAGGAAAATGATCACAAAAGAGTAACGTATCTGGTGAAAGGTGATCTGTGAACTGAAATCCTGATTTTCTAAATCCTTGAGATAATATAAAATCACACACTTAAAAAACACTCACAACACTAAGCACGGAAAACAAAAACAAAAACTGTTCTGTTTATCGCACCCGCACAAACACTCTGCTTTATTATTTATAAAACTCCTTTTAAAAACTACGGTTTTAGGTTTATGTTTTTGACTTGCACTCCTGTAATACATAAAATGGGCCTAGTTCAGAGCATTGTTTTTTTTATAAATAGAACGACTACTCATTTTTGTTTCTTCCTGTCGCATCCTAAACATGTAACATATTGACTTGTCAGAATGTGTCTCTGCATTGTTATGCTGGTGTTTGTAGAATTCTGTCTTTGGTCGACACTGAGCGGAACTCATTGAGCAAACACACTGAGCAAAAATCAAAAAAAAAGTATTCCCACAGTCACGTTTCTACAGCGCCGCCATCAACACGTTCCCGTGCGCGCCTCTCCATCTTAGAGTAATAATATACAAGAGACCGCACTAATATTTGTACAAATCGTTGACATACTCGCAAAATAATGCTCTCCCTTTTAGCTCGGTTCCATTAACGTACAAAAAACAGAGACAAACAATTTCTGTTAAAAACATACTGTCTAAACGGTATGAAGCGAGTTTTTAAAGCGGGCGAAGTTCACACCAGTTTGATCTGTCATCCGTGCGTAGGCTCAAAAGTGCAAACATATTGATATTTTTACGTTAATTGAGCGAATTTAAAAAAAAAACGCTATGGCTATATGTGCTATGTATGGGTGCTTCAACCGAAGCTCGACAGGAACAAAAAAAATCAGTTTTCACAGGTATTTATTAAAGAATTCATGTTTTTCACTGTATTCATCTTTGATATCAAATATTTTATATCCTTAACTACAAAACCACAAGTAACTTCCACCATTATATAAACAATCCTTGCACTATTTGTATCTATATAATAAACATCCGTTTTGTATGCGTTTTAATGCACTTTTAATATGTTTAACTAACAAGAAATCTTGGCTAAATTATAATAATGCAACTTACCTATTTCAGTCGGCATCTGAATGTATCTCTGTCTCTTTCTCTCTCATAATATGAACGCTAATTTGTTGGTAAATGGACAGAGACGGAATAATTTTTGTCTTTGTTTTTTTTTTCGTTATAAAAAATTCAGGGCTGTGCTGAAATTGGTTTAGTATTAAATATTTAACTATTTACAGTTTTCTAAAGGATGAAAAAAAGCTAATGAAATGGATTCGTGCAACAAATCGGGAAAATTGGACTCCCAAATACCACAGTGCAATCTGTTCCGCACATTTGAGCACTTAGACACAACGAAAACAAAGGTCCGTCTAACGGATTTCGCGGTGCCTCAATCTAATTTAAGAGTACCCTTGGTTACACAAAAGGTTTTTATGATTTTTTTTTCATCCGCTTTGACACCACCATAAAAAATATTTGGTAATGACTAACTAATAAACCACTAACTTACTATTAACTAATACAGAATAATATTTTCAGATTATACCAAACTCAAATGTGTCCTCCCCGCCTGTGTCAGATTAGTTTATCCATCAGATGACGTAATTTGAACTTGTACAAATAGTGAACGGGTTTTCAGAGAGGCGCTTAGCCGATCTAGCGGTAAAATAATGTAATATCTTAATGATATCTTACTTTCTCACATGTTAGACCAGTCACCACTGTTTATTTTGAATTATAACATTTGGAAGCGTATTTTATCATCTTTCCAAAACAGTTTTTAGTTTTCGGATACATTCAGAAATATTCTATTTATTTGGATTTTTTTGCTAAACGGAAATATTTCGACTCTCTGAAAAAATACTGTCGAGGCCTGAAGAGTTAGGTTAATTTTCGATGGAAATGAAATTTATTTTATAATTTTATTCACATGATAATAACTTTCTAATTGTTCATATTTATAATGTAATATATTAAAATATATATACTAGAAATTGCATTTGATTATTTACGACTCACGACAAAATACCTAATTGTTTTAACTTTTGACAACCCTGCATCAGTTTGTAGACCAAATGCCCTTTGGTCATCTTTGGTCCAAAACCACTTACAACATTTCGCATAGCACGGTCTCTTGTATATTATTACTCTAAGCTCTCCATACTGTGCCTATCTACAGTTTACCGATTGCCACGTGCCCCCAGAGTGGTTATAATCGAAGTTTTTAAATAATCGAAGTACAACAAGTCATCTTGCCTTCACGTTTTTCTTTGCCAAATCAAGTTTTTTCGTGCAAGTGCCCCCCCGCGCAGCCAAATTGTGCCACATACATTTTATCACGCGCCCACGCCGTGTTCAGTGCTCCGCCATCAACCAACCTCACCTGCCCACCGTGCCCGTGCCCCATTGTGTCGTGCAACACGTTCATTCTGCCTTCGCGTTTTTCTTATTAAAGTTTTTTCGCGCAAGTGCCCACCGCCCCAGTTATTGTGCAATTTCTCGCCCTCACACAGTTCAGTGCAATCTCATTCAAACCAACATTTCAAATTTCACTTCATTCACGTAATCTACGCCGTACAAAGTGCCACCGCCTCGTGTCTGTTTCCAGCCTTCCACACTCACATTCCCGTTCAAAAATCACCCCAGTTCCAGTTCCAAACAAACTTTTTCTCACATCATCCAGTTCCAAAAATTTAACCAGTTCCAAATCACTCCAGTTCCAAAATCACTTCAGTTCCCAAACCTTTCCGGTTCCTACCTACAGTCAAGTGCTAATCAACATACAGTGTCTTTGAACTTTTGCCGTGAATCCGGGTTTCAACAGAGTATTAGCCGCCTGAACGACGAGTAGGGCTCGTTGCTCGCTCAAACCCGGGTTTTCGCCGAAATCAGAACTGCCATCACTCCAGATTCACCATCACACCTACCGCTACCAACTCAGCCAGTCTACCACGCCAGCCGCCCACCTGTAAGTGCTTTATTTGTCTTATTGTTTTATCTGGCATACAGTTCTCTCCAAGTTTTTAAAGTCATTATTTTCATTCTTTCATTCAATTGCAACAATCTTTCGTCTCTCTCTCCCCCCAACCACCTACCATGTCTATTTCCCGTTCCCAAACATCCATCCCCATCGATATGGAAATCGCAAAAATCCAACTTGAATTAGAAACTTTCTTTGATTCTCACCCCGTCCGAGATTCCGCCACCGACGAGGATATATCCTACATATACCGTCTACAATCCCGCCGTCTCGAACTAGCCCGCTCCCCTGCCCACTCCCCTTGCACTTCGCCGCCCAACGACGGTAATGTCACCCCCACAAACCGCGTCATCACCCATTCCCAAACATCCAGACCCATCGAGTTGGTACTCGAAAACATCGATCTTCAAATAAAAAAAATCGTTGAATCACACCCAGACAAAAAATCCATCACTCCTGAGGAAAAAACCTATTTCATCGATCTAAACCACCGTAGATTGGAACTAATCGACTTCCGGTCTCAATCATCCCCACCCAACTCCCCCCCCAATGACGGCAACGTCACCCCCACCAACCGCTCCACCACCCCCCCGCCCTCAACCCAAAATACCCCCTCCTCCTCAGTCACAGCCAACCCCCCGCCCTCCACCCAAAGCACCCCCTCTTCCTCAGGCACTGCCACCCCCCCGCCCTCTACCCAAAGTACCCCCCCCTCCTCAGACATTTCCACCCCCCCTCACCCTACCCAATGCACCCCCTCCCTCGCAGGCAATACCTCCCCCCCGACCAGCGCCCGCAAGCGTCTTGCCTCCTCGTTCTCGTCACACTCCAGCGACTACTCCAACAATTCGGGGCCAGAATACTCTGGCTCCAAATCTTTAGCATCAGCTCCCTCTGGTGCTGAAGACATGGCTTGGGTAGCCACAAAGCTCTCCCGCAAAAGAAATCGAGCCTGGCAGTCGCCCAGCTCCTCCCCCAAAAAAGTCCCCTCATCCCCCATCAAAAAAAAACAACTCCTGTTCACTTCAGTTAAATCTCCCCAACGCTCCCCCCCCTCCCCCCACCTCCCAACTGTCCCCCAGTCAACTTGCCACCCCCCTCGCCCCATCTATCACCCCCTCTAACCCCATTCATCCCCCCCCAATCCCCCTCTTCACCTGTAACCCCCCCCCAAGGCTTCTCTACCCCCCCCAACTCCCCCCGGGTGGTCGTTTCGACCGAAAAGATCCCTCCAGTGGTGCTCCATTCCAAATCGGGATGGGCCTCACTCGAGCGTACCCTCACAGACAAAGGGATAGACTTCTTCGCAAAAAATCAAGCGAAGTTTATCACCATTCACCCCAAATCCGCCCGCTACCTCAATCGCATCATCCCAATCCTCCTCGAGCGCAACATCGACCACCACTCTTTCAAATTGCCTGAAGACAAACCCCTAAGGGTTGTCCTCAGAGGTATCCCTGAAGATATATCAACCCAAGATATTCACAACATCCTTTGCCTCACCTACCCCGTCCTCTCAGTCCACCGCATGCGGTCCGGCCCCTCCCGTCGTGAAATACCCCTCATGCTGGTCAACCTGACCAAAAATGAGGTGGCAAAAAAAATATTCACCGACCTCACTTCCATCCTTCACCTCCAAATTACCGTTGAACCCCAACGCAGACCCCCCTCAGTCAGCCAATGCCACTGTTGCCAAGCCTTTGGCCACTCCTCTTCCTGCTGCAACGCCACTTTTCGCTGCGTCAAATGCGGCGAACCTCACCCAACCACCTCATGCACCAAATCCCCCGATACCCCAGCTACATGTGCCCTTTGCACCGGCCCCCACCCTGCCAACTACCGAGGCTGCCCCGAACGCCCCACCCCCCGCCCATCATATAGATTTCCCCCCTCTCACCCCTTTAACCTACGCCCCCTCATGCATACTCCCATCTCTATGCCCAACAATTGGCCCCTCCCTTCCTACTCCACCACTGCGCCCTCCCCCTCTTTCCCCCAACACCATCTAACCACTATCTCTACCCCCCCCCCCCACCTCTTCACCTTCTGTCACGATTCTTCAAATCCCCCCTACCACCTCACTCTCTCAACAGTTTCAACGAGCCCCCCCTACCCCCCTCCCTGTTACCACACTCTCACTCCCGAACCTAAAGGTCCCCCCTAACCCCCCCCCTACCACTTCACTCTCTCAACAGTTCAAACGAGCCCCCCCTACCCCCCCCCTGTCACCACACTCTCGCTCGCGAAGATACGAGTCCCCTCTACCCTCCCCCATACCCTCCCCCCTACCACCTCACTCTCCCAACAGTCCCGTCGAGCCCCCCCTACCCCCCCCCCCCTGTCGCCACACTCTCGCTCACGAACCTACAAGTCCCCCCTACCCCCCCCCCTGTCACTTCAACCCACCCCCCGGACCCTCGCGTCCACCCCACGCCCCCCTATTCTCTCACGTCTCTGCCACCCCTCCCCCTTCACCCCACCTCATAACTCTAACCCCCCAAATCATTCTGGCCCTGTCCAACGCGGCCTCCCAACTGAGATCAGCGCTTGAATCAAACAGCCGTCTCGTCGCCCACGTCAATTCACTCCTCAGCTCCATCCAAATCCAAAACTCCACAATCAACATTCATCCCCCCCCCCAACAACCACTAAAATCTTTCGTCAAATCTCCCCCCCATCTGCAGCCATTCTAGCAAAAAAATTTTCACAAACAACTAAATAATTCTACTCCTACAACCAATTTTAACTCATGTTGAAAGAGAAAGGGGCCTTTTTGGCCCGGAGCTCTGTATGCCATTTATTCAAAAGTCAAAAGTCATTGAATGAAAAAGAGTAGATGTTAAATTAGAGCCACAATGTCGACAACAATATGACACAAAAAATCCCGGTTAAAATGCTACTGGCAAACTGTTCCTTTTGATGTGGTGGTAAAATTATGGACACCATTCTCCCTGGGCAATGTACTTACCCACGGTTTTGACTCAATAACAATATATGTGAACATTCTCGTAAATTTCTTTGAGCGATATGTGAAACGAACCACTGCTCTGAATATAGGTACAAAACGCTATGCTTTTGTTCAGCATGCAGCACACATTGTATAGACACCTATTTGTACCTATGCGTTATGTTATATCCGAATCGAGTTTTGTGGATTTATTTGTGATAAGGCATGTGGAAAGAAATTCAGGGAGTGCTTCGCTCTTCCGCTCTTTAGGGCTAGCTGCCATTGAGTATATCCATAGTGAAGAAGCAAAACTTTCAAGTTATTTGCTGGAATACTTTGTCCTTATTTAGACTAAAAACTCTTGGAATCAGTAACAAGTGTGTAGGACGGCCTGTAGGCTAAAGTCCTCTATATTATTCTTTCAAAATCTCTGTCTATTGCTAGAAACCTAACTACCAGTCCACCTCGGTACCGAGCATAGAGGGGAAAACTATATTACTGACATCTGTCGGATAAGTCTAAGATCTAATATAACCTTTAAAGTCTAAGTTCTATCTACACTAGAGCCATCTATGTCTTGTAGCTCCAACTATCACACTGTTAGCAAAAACATTTTAATATACTCCCTGTATTGCTTTAACGTGTATCCTGTTAAGTATACATGTAAAAACCCCTTTGGGTACAGATACATAATTAGTATCAGCCCATAATTTTAAATTTTAACCACAAATTATTTTCTAACTTTGTTAAGCACTCTATTAAAAATGGAACCATTAGCAAAGTTCACCACCAGTTACTTTACAGGCTCCTGCCTAGCACCTAGTGGTCAGAGGTAAAACTAGGGCTAACAGATAAAACAGATGTTTTGCCTTATCAATTGGCTTTCTTTGACAGTGTTTGTTTACAATTAGCTTGTCAATGTGTTTTACTTGGTTAGATTATAAAAAGCCTCGCCGGCTGGATTCCTTCTTCTTCTCTCCTATAAAATAGTAACAAGCAGTCATTATGGTCTACAGACCATTAGTAAAAGTGTTTTGTCCGGGTCGGGAATAATTTAACTCTTTGTAACATTAAATAAAGTGAAATGCAGTTTTGTGCAGTAAACACAAAAAACCATGCATCTGTTATTGAAGACTTCATCAAGCCCAAACAAATCTTAACACACTCGTTATATTGTCGCTATGTATACGTCTCATCCTTGGGTTGTATGACCGATTTTAATACATTTGAAGATAAATTATGGAACATAGCTACCAGGTTTTTCAGTGGGTTTACCGGGATGTTTTGTATCTTCACGTTGTTAGATTGTGACTCATATTTTCTTGAGCTTCAACTTTACTTTCTAGGTAATCCACTATTTTTTTAAGATGTACGTCTTAGGAGATTTGTAATTTCTTGATGTCTTCTTTAATTTGCGAGATTTCACTATTCATTTGGTGGTTGATTTCTTCAATTTGTGTGCTAAGAAAGTCAACAGACTTCACAATATCTTTGAATTTATCCATGATGTTTTTTTCCATCTGCTTTAACTTTTCGTCAATTGTTTTAGTGAATTGATTTAGAAAATTATTATTACGATTTGTGGAGAATCTTCTGCATTTTGTTTCATAGATCTTGTGTTACTTTTCATTATTAGATATTAATATATTCTCTGCCTGAGTGAGACTGTAGCACTATATAATCACCGCAACGTAATGTTTATGAAAAGAGATTTTTTAATTTTTAGTAATAAAATGAGATTCCACTGCACGAAAAACTTTCAATCAAATGCTAGAATCACTAAAACCGCTTATGCTGTTTTGATTATTTATATTGATTTCAGAAGCGAGGCAGAAATCTATATGAATAAAAATGTAAATGTTCATTTGTTAAAAATCTTAAAACTTGGTAAGTTCGTCACCGATTGCTGTAAAATTTTGACACAACGTCGCATTCGAATACGCGTGTGTTTTTATACGCCTATATTATAAAGATGTCACCTGTGATAGGTAAAAACATGCTTTTAAAAATAATAAAAAAACAGCGCCATCTGTTGGACGTAAAAGCAACATACGCTATTATTTCTCTGTCTGCACCGATAGACTGAGCCACAGCAACGCGTGGCGAGTTACATCTAGTTATAATAATGACAAAATTATGATTGATAATTATAATTATTATAACTAGATGTAACTCGCCACGCGTTGCTGTGGCTCAGTCTATCGGTGCAGACAGAGAAATAATAGCGTATGTTGCTTTTACGTCCAACAGATGGCGCTGTTTTTTTATTATTTTTAAAAGCATGTTTTTACCTATCACAGGTGACATCTTTATAATATAGGCGTATAAAAACACACGCGTATTCGAATGCGACGTTGTGTCAAAATTTTACAGCAATCGGTGACGAACTTACCAAGTTTTAAGATTTTTAACAAATGAACATTTACATTTTTATTCATATAGATTTCTGCCTCGCTTCTGAAATCAATATAAATAATCAAAACAGCATAAGCGGTTTTAGTGATTCTAGCATTTGATTGAAAGTTTTTCGTGCAGTGGAATCTCATTTTATTACTAAAAATTAAAAAATCTCTTTTCATAAACATTACGTTGCGGTGATTATATAGTGCTACAGTCTCACTCAGGCAGAGAATATATTAATATCTAATAATGAAAAGTAACACAAGATCTATGAAACAAAATGCAGAAGATTCTCCACAAATCGTAATAATAATTTTCTAAATCAATTCACTAAAACAATTGACGAAAAGTTAAAGCAGATGGAAAAAAACATCATGGATAAATTCAAAGATATTGTGAAGTCTGTTGACTTTCTTAGCACACAAATTGAAGAAATCAACCACCAAATGAATAGTGAAATCTCGCAAATTAAAGAAGACATCAAGAAATTACAAATCTCCTAAGACGTACATCTTAAAAAAATAGTGGATTACCTAGAAAGTAAAGTTGAAGCTCAAGAAAATATGAGTCACAATCTAACAACGTGAAGATACAAAACATCCCGGTAAACCCACTGAAAAACCTGGTAGCTATGTTCCATAATTTATCTTCAAATGTATTAAAATCGGTCATACAACCCAAGGATGAGACGTATACATAGCGACAATATAACGAGTGTGTTAAGATTTGTTTGGGCTTGATGAAGTCTTCAATAACAGATGCATGGTTTTTTGTGTTTACTGCACAAAACTGCATTTCACTTTATTTAATGTTACAAAGAGTTAAATTATTCCCGACCCGGACAAAACACTTTTACTAATGGTCTGTAGACCATAATGACTGCTTGTTACTATTTTATAGGAGAGAAGAAGAAGGAATCCAGCCGGCGAGGCTTTTTATAATCTAACCAAGTAAAACACATTGACAAGCTAATTGTAAACAAACACTGTCAAAGAAAGCCAATTGATAAGGCAAAACATCTGTTTTATCTGTTAGCCCTAGTTTTACCTCTGACCACTAGGTGCTAGGCAGGAGCCTGTAAAGTAACTGGTGGTGAACTTTGCTAATGGTTCCATTTTTAATAGAGTGCTTAACAAAGTTAGAAAATAATTTGTGGTTAAAATTTAAAATTATGGGCTGATACTAATTATGTATCTGTACCCAAAGGGGTTTTTACATGTATACTTAACAGGATACACGTTAAAGCAATACAGGGAGTATATTAAAATGTTTTTGCTAACAGTGTGATAGTTGGAGCTACAAGACATAGATGGCTCTAGTGTAGATAGAACTTAGACTTTAAAGGTTATATTAGATCTTAGACTTATCCGACAGATGTCAGTAATATAGTTTTCCCCTCTATGCTCGGTACCGAGGTGGACTGGTAGTTAGGTTTCTAGCAATAGACAGAGATTTTGAAAGAATAATATAGAGGACTTTAGCCTACAGGCCGTCCTACACACTTGTTACTGATTCCAAGAGTTTTTAGTCTAAATAAGGACAAAGTATTCCAGCAAATAACTTGAAAGTTTTGCTTCTTCACTATGGATATACTCAATGGCAGCTAGCCCTAAAGAGCGGAAGAGCGAAGCACTCCCTGAATTTCTTTCCACATGCCTTATCACAAATAAATCCACAAAACTCGATTCGGATATAACATAACGCATAGGTACAAATAGGTGTCTATACAATGTGTGCTGCATGCTGAACAAAAGCATAGCGTTTTGTACCTATATTCAGAGCAGTGGTTCGTTTCACATATCGCTCAAAGAAATTTACGAGAATGTTCACATATATTGTTATTGAGTCAAAACCGTGGGTAAGTACATTGCCCAGGGAGAATGGTGTCCATAATTTTACCACCACATCAAAAGGAACAGTTTGCCAGTAGCATTTTAACCGGGATTTTTTGTGTCATATTGTTGTCGACATTGTGGCTCTAATTTAACATCTACTCTTTTTCATTCAATGACTTTTGACTTTTGAATAAATGGCATACAGAGCTCCGGGCCAAAAAGGCCCCTTTCTCTTTCAACATGAGTTAAAATTGGTTGTAGGAGTAGAATTATTTAGTTGTTTGTGAAAATTTTTTTGCTAGAATGGCTGCAGATGGGGGGGAGATTTGACGAAAGATTTTAGTGGTTGTTGGGGGGGGGGATGAATGTTGATTGTGGAGTTTTGGATTTGGATGGAGCTGAGGAGTGAATTGACGTGGGCGACGAGACGGCTGTTTGATTCAAGCGCTGATCTCAGTTGGGAGGCCGCGTTGGACAGGGCCAGAATGATTTGGGGGGTTAGAGTTATGAGGTGGGGTGAAGGGGGAGGGGTGGCAGAGACGTGAGAGAATAGGGGGGCGTGGGGTGGACGCGAGGGTCCGGGGGGTGGGTTGAAGTGACAGGGGGGGGGGTAGGGGGGACTTGTAGGTTCGTGAGCGAGAGTGTGGCGACAGGGGGGGGGGGGTAGGGGGGGCTCGACGGGACTGTTGGGAGAGTGAGGTGGTAGGGGGGAGGGTATGGGGGAGGGTAGAGGGGACTCGTATCTTCGCGAGCGAGAGTGTGGTGACAGGGGGGGGGTAGGGGGGGCTCGTTTGAACTGTTGAGAGAGTGAAGTGGTAGGGGGGGGGTTAGGGGGGACCTTTAGGTTCGGGAGTGAGAGTGTGGTAACAGGGAGGGGGGTAGGGGGGGCTCGTTGAAACTGTTGAGAGAGTGAGGTGGTAGGGGGGATTTGAAGAATCGTGACAGAAGGTGAAGAGGTGGGGGGGGGGGGTAGAGATAGTGGTTAGATGGTGTTGGGGGAAAGAGGGGGAGGGCGCAGTGGTGGAGTAGGAAGGGAGGGGCCAATTGTTGGGCATAGAGATGGGAGTATGCATGAGGGGGCGTAGGTTAAAGGGGTGAGAGGGGGGAAATCTATATGATGGGCGGGGGGTGGGGCGTTCGGGGCAGCCTCGGTAGTTGGCAGGGTGGGGGCCGGTGCAAAGGGCACATGTAGCTGGGGTATCGGGGGATTTGGTGCATGAGGTGGTTGGGTGAGGTTCGCCGCATTTGACGCAGCGAAAAGTGGCGTTGCAGCAGGAAGAGGAGTGGCCAAAGGCTTGGCAACAGTGGCATTGGCTGACTGAGGGGGGTCTGCGTTGGGGTTCAACGGTAATTTGGAGGTGAAGGATGGAAGTGAGGTCGGTGAATATTTTTTTTGCCACCTCATTTTTGGTCAGGTTGACCAGCATGAGGGGTATTTCACGACGGGAGGGGCCGGACCGCATGCGGTGGACTGAGAGGACGGGGTAGGTGAGGCAAAGGATGTTGTGAATATCTTGGGTTGATATATCTTCAGGGATACCTCTGAGGACAACCCTTAGGGGTTTGTCTTCAGGCAATTTGAAAGAGTGGTGGTCGATGTTGCGCTCGAGGAGGATTGGGATGATGCGATTGAGGTAGCGGGCGGATTTGGGGTGAATGGTGATAAACTTCGCTTGATTTTTTGCGAAGAAGTCTATCCCTTTGTCTGTGAGGGTACGCTCGAGTGAGGCCCATCCCGATTTGGAATGGAGCACCACTGGAGGGATCTTTTCGGTCGAAACGACCACCCGGGGGGAGTTGGGGGGGGTAGAGAAGCCTTGGGGGGGGGTTACAGGTGAAGAGGGGGATTGGGGGGGGATGAATGGGGTTAGAGGGGGTGATAGATGGGGCGAGGGGGGTGGCAAGTTGACTGGGGGACAGTTGGGAGGTGGGGGGAGGGGGGGGAGCGTTGGGGAGATTTAACTGAAGTGAACAGGAGTTGTTTTTTTTTGATGGGGGATGAGGGGACTTTTTTGGGGGAGGAGCTGGGCGACTGCCAGGCTCGATTTCTTTTGCGGGAGAGCTTTGTGGCTACCCAAGCCATGTCTTCAGCACCAGAGGGAGCTGATGCTAAAGATTTGGAGCCAGAGTATTCTGGCCCCGAATTGTTGGAGTAGTCGCTGGAGTGTGACGAGAACGA
The DNA here is from genome assembly GCF_061612785.1 of Hesperophylax consimilis. Lineage (NCBI taxonomy): Eukaryota > Metazoa > Arthropoda > Insecta > Trichoptera > Limnephilidae > Hesperophylax > Hesperophylax consimilis. The sequence continues at coordinate 57,692 of NW_028301320.1, read as the reverse complement.
GGAGGCAAGACGCTTGCGGGCGCTGGTCGGGGGGGAGGTATTGCCTGCGAGGGAGGGGGTGCATTGGGTAGGGTGAGGGGGGGTGGAAATGTCTGAGGAGGGGGGGGTACTTTGGGTAGAGGGCGGGGGGGTGGCAGTGCCTGAGGAAGAGGGGGTGCTTTGGGTGGAGGGCGGGGGGTTGGCTGTGACTGAGGAGGAGGGGGTATTTTGGGTTGAGGGCGGGGGGGTGGTGGAGCGGTTGGTGGGGGTGACGTTGCCGTCATTGGGGGGGGAGTTGGGTGGGGATGATTGAGACCGGAAGTCGATTAGTTCCAATCTACGGTGGTTTAGATCGATGAAATAGGTTTTTTCCTCAGGAGTGATGGATTTTTTGTCTGGGTGTGATTCAACGATTTTTTTTATTTGAAGATCGATGTTTTCGAGTACCAACTCGATGGGTCTGGATGTTTGGGAATGGGTGATGACGCGGTTTGTGGGGGTGACATTACCGTCGTTGGGCGGCGAAGTGCAAGGGGAGTGGGCAGGGGAGCGGGCTAGTTCGAGACGGCGGGATTGTAGACGGTATATGTAGGATATATCCTCGTCGGTGGCGGAATCTCGGACGGGGTGAGAATCAAAGAAAGTTTCTAATTCAAGTTGGATTTTTGCGATTTCCATATCGATGGGGATGGATGTTTGGGAACGGGAAATAGACATGGTAGGTGGTTGGGGGGAGAGAGAGACGAAAGATTGTTGCAATTGAATGAAAGAATGAAAATAATGACTTTAAAAACTTGGAGAGAACTGTATGCCAGATAAAACAATAAGACAAATAAAGCACTTACAGGTGGGCGGCTGGCGTGGTAGACTGGCTGAGTTGGTAGCGGTAGGTGTGATGGTGAATCTGGAGTGATGGCAGTTCTGATTTCGGCGAAAACCCGGGTTTGAGCGAGCAACGAGCCCTACTCGTCGTTCAGGCGGCTAATACTCTGTTGAAACCCGGATTCACGGCAAAAGTTCAAAGACACTGTATGTTGATTAGCACTTGACTGTAGGTAGGAACCGGAAAGGTTTGGGAACTGAAGTGATTTTGGAACTGGAGTGATTTGGAACTGGTTAAATTTTTGGAACTGGATGATGTGAGAAAAAGTTTGTTTGGAACTGGAACTGGGGTGATTTTTGAACGGGAATGTGAGTGTGGAAGGCTGGAAACAGACACGAGGCGGTGGCACTTTGTACGGCGTAGATTACGTGAATGAAGTGAAATTTGAAATGTTGGTTTGAATGAGATTGCACTGAACTGTGTGAGGGCGAGAAATTGCACAATAACTGGGGCGGTGGGCACTTGCGCGAAAAAACTTTAATAAGAAAAACGCGAAGGCAGAATGAACGTGTTGCACGACACAATGGGGCACGGGCACGGTGGGCAGGTGAGGTTGGTTGATGGCGGAGCACTGAACACGGCGTGGGCGCGTGATAAAATGTATGTGGCACAATTTGGCTGCGCGGGGGGGCACTTGCACGAAAAAACTTGATTTGGCAAAGAAAAACGTGAAGGCAAGATGACTTGTTGTACTTCGATTATTTAAAAACTTCGATTATAACCACTCTGGGGGCACGTGGCAATCGGTAAACTGTAGATAGGCACAGTATGGAGAGGCGCGCACGGGAACGTGTTGATGGCGGCGCTGTAGAAACGTGACTGTGGGAATACTTTTTTTTTGATTTTTGCTCAGTGTGTTTGCTCAATGAGTTCCGCTCAGTGTCGACCAAAGACAGAATTCTACAAACACCAGCATAACAATGCAGAGACACATTCTGACAAGTCAATATGTTACATGTTTAGGATGCGACAGGAAGAAACAAAAATGAGTAGTCGTTCTATTTATAAAAAAAACAATGCTCTGAACTAGGCCCATTTTATGTATTACAGGAGTGCAAGTCAAAAACATAAACCTAAAACCGTAGTTTTTAAAAGGAGTTTTATAAATAATAAAGCAGAGTGTTTGTGCGGGTGCGATAAACAGAACAGTTTTTGTTTTTGTTTTCCGTGCTTAGTGTTGTGAGTGTTTTTTAAGTGTGTGATTTTATATTATCTCAAGGATTTAGAAAATCAGGATTTCAGTTCACAGATCACCTTTCACCAGATACGTTACTCTTTTGTGATCATTTTCCTGAGTATAGAACAACTTTTCCTGATCTCGATTTTTGTGCCTATACATATAAATTGGCAATTTTTTGGATAGGAATGAACTGTTCACAAATGCCGATGGTTCAATATGTATTTGACAACTATTTAAATGGATGCTTTTTTCAAGGTATTTTCATGTGGTTTAAATTGTTAAAAAAAATATGTGTACAATCCCTGTTACATCGGTAGAGAGCAAACGGTATTTTTCTACTTTAGTCAAGATAGACTCGATGCTTTGTAAGTACTGAGAGTTGAAAAAAAAGCCTTAAAAAAACTATCACTGACGTCTTTGCCAGTAGAGATAACGGAGGATTGACCTAATCTACAAATAGATAGAATTTTTTTCGTTTTTAAATTTATTTTCACTACAGTAGGTGTTTAAATTAGTTTTAAGAACAAAAGGATAGATTTTCTTTGAATAAAACACTTTGTGGAAGTTGAAATTACACCGAATTTATTGTTGCTTTTTTCCAAAGTTTATATTGCTACCGACACTCTGTGGAGATCACTCCACCAACGAAGAGCTAAATATAATTGTCACTTTGGGTTCCTTTAGCTAGAAACTATCGAAGAGAAGTGAGTTCCCTAATCAAAATTGGGACTTAATTGGCCGCCCCTACGGAGGCGTTGGTATCTTATGGCGCAATACAATTAAAACTACTCTTATTGATTGTAGAGAACCTCGAATCGCGGCTATTGAAATAGAGTCATCCAATGGAACTCTCCTTATAGTAACAGTTTATATGCCAACCAATTCAGCTGAAAACTTACCGGAATTCTCAAACTGTTTGGGAAAAATAAACGCCATTATTGAGGAACAAAACAGTTCCAACTCAATTATTATAGGAGATTTTAATGCAGATCCGAGATCTCTTTTTGGACGTGAACTTGCACAATTTTGTACAGAGAATAACTATACATACACTGATATGGTGCATCTAGGCTCTGATACTTTCACTTACGTAAGCGATGTACGATGTACTTTCTTATATTATAAAACATACAAAAGAAAGTTATTATAAACATAAGTTGGATCAGGCTGAAAATGATAGGAATTCGAATTCAGTCAGAATATCTATATAAAGTTGCATTTTTAGAAAAATCATGACTTTATTGGACGCTAATTTCAGACTATTGTTCGATCTTTGAAGCAGTTTTTCTAGGCTCTATGGGACCAAATGGGCTGAAACTTTGGAATTGTAATGAGAATTGTAGTCGATATCGACTTCAGTCAGAAAATCTCTATACAGTTGCACTTTTAGAAAAACCACGACTTTTTTGGACGCTAATTTCAGACTATTGTTCGAACTTTGGAAGCAGTTTTTCGAGGCTCTATGGGACCAAACAGGCTGAAATTTTGTAATTGTGATGAGAATTGTAGTCGAAATTGTGGCGTCCATAAAAATCATGATTTTTCTAAAAATACAAATTTATGGAGACTTCATGACCGAATTCTATTTGGATTACAATTCTCATCACAATTAAAATATTTCAGCCCTTTTGGTATCATAGAGCCTGATAAAAGTGCTTCAAAGATCGAACAATAGTCTGAAATAAGCGTCCAATAAAGTCATGATTTTTCTAAAAATGCAACTTTATATAGATAAAACTAACTAACTAACTAACCATCACGCCGTTTCCCCGCAGGGGTAGGCAGAGAGGACGGACCGCCAAACAACTCTGTCTTGGCACACACTCCTTGCCTCATTCACATTCATACATCGTCTCATACATACTCTTCTATTGTTCTGACTCTTGACATGGCCCGACTCAAGTATCTGATTCACTTGGTCGTGCCATGTCTTCCTCGGGCGCCCCCGACTTCTGCTACCATTCACATTTGCATCGTATATTCTCCTTACACTCCTTTCTGATATTCTGACTGAATTCGAATTCAACTACAATTCTCATTCTGATTCCTAAATTTCAGCCCTTTTAGTCTAATAGAGCGTGATAAAAGTGCTTCCAAAGTTCGAACCCAAGTCTGAAATTAGCGTCCAAAAAAGTCATGATTTTTCTAAAAAACTTTGTTTAAGAAAAAATGATTTTTCTTAAAATACAAATTAATGGAGACTTTATGACTGATTTCTATTTCGACTACAATTCTCATCACAATTACAAAATTTCAGCCTGTTTGGTCCCATAGAGCCTCGAAAAACTGCTTCCAAAGTTCGAACAATAGTCTGAAATTAGCGTCCAAAAAAGTCGTGGTTTTTCTAAAAGTGCAACTGTATAGAGATTTTCTGACTGAAGTCGATATCGACTACAATTCTCATTACAATTCCAAAGTTTCAGCCCATTTGGTCCCATAGAGCCTAGAAAAACTGCTTCAAAGATCGAACAATAGTCTGAAATTAGCGTCCAATAAAGTCATGATTTTTCTAAAAATGCAACTTTATATAGATATTCTGACTGAATTCGAATTCAACTACAATTCTAATTCTGATTCCTAAATTTCAGCCCTTTAAGTCTAATAGAGCGTGATTAAAGTGCTTCCAAAGTTCGAACCCAAGTCTGAAATTAGCGTCCAAAAAAGTCATGATTTTTCTAAAAATAAAAATTTATGGAAACTTTATGACCGAATTCTATTTGGACTACAAATCTTATCACAATTCCAAAATTTCAGCGCTTTTGGTCTCATAGAGCCTAGAAAAACTGCTTCCAAAGATCGAACAATAGTCTGAATTTAGCGTCCAATAAAGTCATGATTTTTCTAAAAATGCAACTTTATAGAGATATTCTGACTGAATTCGAATTCAACTACAATTCTCATTCTGATTCCTAAATTTCAGCCCTATAAGTCTTATAGAGCGTGATAAAAGTGCTTCCAAAGTTCGAACCCAAGTCTGAAATTAGCGTCCAAAAAAGTCATGATTTTTCTAAAAATTCAATTTTATAGAGATTTTATGACTGAATTCGATTTCGGCTACAATTCTCATCACATATCTAAAGTTTCAGCCCGTTTGGTCCCATGAAGCCTGATGAAAGTGTTTCCAGAGTTAAAACCCAAGTCTGAAAATAGCGTCCATAAGAATCATGATTTTTCTAAAAATACAAATTTATGGAGACTTCATGACCGAATTCTATTTGGATTACAATTCTCATCACAATTAAAATATTTCAGCCCTTTTGGTATCATAGAGCCTGATAAAAGTGCTTCCAAAATTCGAACCCAAGTCTGAAATAAGCGTCCATAAAAATCATGATTTATCTAAAAATACAAATTTATGGAGACTTCATGACCGAATTCTATTTGGATTACAATTCTCATCACAATTAAAATATTTCAGCCCTTTTGGTATCATAGAGCCTGATAAAAGTGCTTCCAAAATTCGAACCCAAGTCTGAAATCAGCGTCCATAAAAATCATGATTTTTCTTAAAATACAAATTAATGGAGACTTCATGACCGAATTCTATTTGGATTACAATTCTCATTACAATTAAAAAATTTCAGCCCTTTTGGTATCATAGAGCCAGATAAAAGTGCTTACAAAATTCGAACCCAAGTCTGAAATAAGCGTCCATAAAAAACATGATTTTTCTAAAAATACAAATTTATGGAGACTTTATGACTGAATTCTATTTCGACTACAATTCTCATCACAATTACAAAATTTCAGCCCGTTTGGTCCCATAGAGCCTAGAAAAACTGCTTCCAAAGATCGAACAATAGTCTGAAATTAGCGTCCAAAAAAGTCGTGGTTTTTCTAAAAATGCAACTGTTTAGAGATTATCTGACTGAATTCGATATCGACTACAATTCTCATTACAATTCCAAAGTTTCAGCCCATTTGGTCCCATAGAGCCTAGAAAAACTGCTTCAAAGATCGAACAATAGTCTGAAATAAGCGTCCAAAAAAGTCATGATTTTTCTAAAAATTCAATTTTATAGAGATTTTATGACTGAATTCGATTTCGACTACAATTCTCATCACAATTCCAAAGTTTCAGCCCGTTTGGTCCGAATTCTATTTGGACTACAAATCTTATCACAATTCCAAAATTTCAGCCCATTTGGTCCCATAGAGCCTGATAAAAGTGCTTCCAAAGTTCTTAGAATAGTCTGAAATTAGCGTCCAATAAAGTCATGATTTTTCTAAAAATGCAACTTTATATAGATATTCTGACTGAATTCGAATTCAACTACAATTCTCATTCTGATTCCTAAATTTCAGCCCTTTTAGTCTAATAGAGCGTGATAAAAGTGTTTCCAAAGTTCGAACCCAAGTCTGAAAATAGCGTCCATAAAAATCATGATTTTTCTAAAAATACAAATTTATGGAGACTTCATGACCGAATTCTATTTGGATTACAATTCTCATCACAATTAAAATATTTCAGCCCTTTTGGTATCATAGAGCCTGATAAAAGTGCTTCCAAAGTTCGAACCCAAGTCTGAAAATAGCGTCCATAAAAATCATGATTTTTCTAAAAATACAAATTTATGGAGACTTCATGACCGAATTCTATTTGGATTACAATTCTCATCACAATTAAAATATTTCAGCCCTTTTGGTATCATAGAGCCTGATAAAAGTGCTTCCAAAATTCGAACCCAAGTCTGAAATAAGCGTCCATAAAAATCATGATTTTTCTAAAAATACAAATTTATGGAGACTTCATGACCGAATTCTATTTGGATTACAATTCTCATCACAATTAAAATATTTCAGCCCTTTTGGTATCATAGAGCCTGATAAAAGTGCTTCCAAAATTCGAACCCAAGTCTGAAATAAGCGTCCATAAAAATCATGATTTTTCTTAAAATACAAATTTATGGAGACTTCATGACCGAATTCTATTTGGATTACAATTCTCATTACAATTAAAATATTTCAGCCCTTTTGGTATCATAGAGCCAGATAAAAGTGCTTACAAAATTCGAACCCAAGTCTTTTCCAACCCAATTTCTAAAAATACAAATTTATGGAAACTTTATGACCGAATTCTATTTGGACTACAAATCTTATCACAATTCCAAAATTTCAGCGCTTTTGGTCTCATAGAGCCTAGAAAAACTGCTTCCAAAGATCGAACAATAGTCTGAATTTAGCGTCCAATAAAGTCATGATTTTTCTAAAAATGCAACTTTATAGAGATATTCTGACTGAATTCGAATTCAACTACAATTCTCATTCTGATTCCTAAATTTCAGCCCTATAAGTCTAATAGAGCGTGATAAAAGTGCTTCCAAAGTTCGAACCCAAGTCTGAAATTAGCGTCCAAAAAAGTCATGATTTTTCTAAAAATTCAATTTTATAGAGATTTTATGACTGAATTCGATTTCGACTACAATTCTCATCACCAATTCAAAATTTCAGCCCGTTCGGTCTCATAGAGCCTGATAAAAGTGTTTCGAAAGTTCGAACCCAAGTCTGAAATTAGCGTCCATAAAAATCATGATTTTTCTAAAAATACAAATTTTTGGAGACTTAATGACTGAATTCTATTTGGATTACAATTCTCATCACAATTAAAATATTTCAGCCCTTTTGGTATCATAGAGCCTGATAAAAGTGCTTCAAAGATCGAACAATAGTCTGAAATAAGCGTCCAATAAAGTCATGATTTTTCTAAAAATGCAACTTTATATAGATATTCTGACTGAATTCGAATTCAACTACAATTCTCATTCTGATTCCTAAATTTCAGCCCTTTGAGTCTAATAGAGCGTGATAAAAGTGCTTCCAAAGTTCGAACCCAAGTCTGAAATTAGCGTCCAAAAAAGTCATGATTTTTCTAAAAATACAAATTTATGGAAACTTTATGACCGAATTCTATTTGGACTACAAATCTTATCACAATTCCAAAATTTCAGCGCTTTTGGTCTTATAGAGCCTAGAAAAACTGCTTCCAAAGATCGAACAATAGTCTGAAATTAGCGTCCAATAAAGTCATGATGTTTCTAAAAATGCAACTTTATAGAGATATTCTGACTGAATTCGAATTCAACTACAATTTTCATTCTAATTCCAAAATTTCAGCGCTTTTAGTCTAATAGAGCGTGATAAAAGTGCTTTCAAAGTTCGAACCCAAGTCTGAAATTAGCGTCCAAAAAAGTCATGATTTTTCTAAAAATTCAATTTTATAGAGATTTTATGACTGAATTCGATTTCGGCTACAATTCTCATCACATTTCTAAAATTTTAGCCCGTTTGGTCCCATGAAGCCTGATGAAAGTGTTTCCAGGGTTCGAACCCAAGTCTGAAAATAGCGTCCATAAAAATCATGATTTTTCTAAAAATACAAATTAATGGATACTTCATGACCGAATTCTATTTGGATTACAATTCTCATCACAATTAAAATATTTCAGCCCTTTTGGTATCATAGAGCCTGATAAAAGTGCTTCCAAAATTCGAACCCAAGTCTGAAATAAGCGTCCATAAAAATCATGATTTTTCTTAAAATACAAATTAATGGAGACTTTATGACCGAATTCTATTTGGATTACAATTCTCATCACAATTAAAAAATTTCAGCCCTTTTGGTATCATAGAGCCAGATAAAAGTGCTTACAAAATTCGAACCCAAGTCTGAAATAAGCGTCCACAAAAATCATGATTTTTCTAAAAATACAAATTTATGGAAAATTTATGACCGAATTCTATTTGGACTACAAATCTTATCACAATTCCAAAATTTCAGCGCTTTTGGTCTCATAGAGCCTAGAAAAACTGCTTTCAAAGATCGAACAATAGTCTGAAATTAGCGTCCAATAAAGTCATGATTTTTCTAAAAATGCAACTTTATAGAGATATTCTGACTGAATTCGAATTCAACTACAATTCTCATTCTAATTCAAAAATTTCAGCGCTTTTAGTCTAATAGAGCGTGATAAAAGTGTTTTCAAAGTTCGAACCCAAGTCTGAAATTAGCGTCCAAAAAAGTCATGATTTTTCTAAAAATTCAATTTTATAGAGATTTTATGACTGAATTCGATTTCGACTACAATTCTCATCACAATTCCAAAGTTTCAGCCCGTTTGGTCCGAATTCTATTTGGACTACAAATCTTATCACAATTCCAAAATTTCAGCCCTTTTAGTCCCATGAAGCCTGATGAAAGTGTTTCCAGAGTTCGAACCCAAGTCTGAAAATAGCGTCCATAAAAATCATGATTTTTCTAAAAATACAAATTTATGGAGACTTCATGACCGAATTCTATTTGGATTACAATTCTCATCACAATTTAAATATTTCAGCCCTTTTGGTATCATAGAGCCTGATAAAAGTGCTTCCAAAATTCGAACCCAAGTCTGAAATAAGCGTCCATAAAAATCATAATTTTTCTAAAAATACAAATTTATGGACACTTTATGACTGAATTCTATTTCGACTACAATTCTCATCACAATTACAAAATTTCAGCCCGTTTGGTCCCATAGAGCCTAGAAAAACTGCTTCCAAAGATCGAACAATAGTCTGAAATTAGCGTCCAAAAAAGTCGTGGTTTTTCTAAAAGTGCAACTGTATAGAGATTTTCTGACTGAATTCGATATCGACTACAATTCTCATTACAATTCCAAAGTTTCAGCCCATTTGGTCCCATAGAGCCTAGAAAAACTGCTTCAAAGATCGAACAATAGTCTGAAATAAGCGTCCAAAAAAGTCATGATTTTTCTAAAAATTCAATTTTATAGAGATTTTATGACTGAATTCGATTTCGACTACAATTCTCATCACAATTCCAAAGTTTCAGCCCGTTTGGTCCGAATTCTATTTGGACTACAAATCTTATCACAATTCCAAAATTTCAGCCCATTTGGTCCCATAGAGCCTGATAAAAGTGCTTCCAAAGTTCTTAGAATAGTCTGAAATTAGCGTCCAATAAAGTCATGATTTTTCTAAAAATGCAACTTTATATAGATATTCTGACTGAATTCGAATTCAACTACAATTCTCATTCTGATTCCTAAATTTCAGCCCTTTTAGTCTAATAGAGCGTGATAAAAGTGTTTCCAAAGTTCGAACCCAAGTCTGAAAATAGCGTCCATAAAAATCATGATTTTTCTAAAAATACAAATTTATGGAGACTTCATGACCGAATTCTATTTGGATTACAATTCTCATCACAATTAAAATATTTCAGCCCTTTTGGTATCATAGAGCCTGATAAAAGTGCTTCCAAAGTTCGAACCCAAGTCTGAAAATAGCGTCCATAAAAATCATGATTTTTCTAAAAATACAAATTTATGGAGACTTCATGACCGAATTCTATTTGGATTACAATTCTCATCACAATTAAAATATTTCAGCCCTTTTGGTATCATAGAGCCTGATAAAAGTGCTTCCAAAATTCGAACCCAAGTCTGAAATAAGCGTCCATAAAAATCATGATTTTTCTAAAAATACAAATTTATGGAGACTTCATGACCGAATTCTATTTGGATTACAATTCTCATCACAATTAAAATATTTCAGCCCTTTTGGTATCATAGAGCCTGATAAAAGTGCTTCCAAAATTCGAACCCAAGTCTGAAATAAGCGTCCATAAAAATCATGATTTTTCTTAAAATACAAATTTATGGAGACTTCATGACCGAATTCTATTTGGATTACAATTCTCATTACAATTAAAATATTTCAGCCCTTTTGGTATCATAGAGCCAGATAAAAGTGCTTACAAAATTCGAACCCAAGTCTTTTCCAACCCAATTTCTAAAAATACAAATTTATGGAAACTTTATGACCGAATTCTATTTGGACTACAAATCTTATCACAATTCCAAAATTTCAGCGCTTTTGGTCTCATAGAGCCTAGAAAAACTGCTTCCAAAGATCGAACAATAGTCTGAATTTAGCGTCCAATAAAGTCATGATTTTTCTAAAAATGCAACTTTATAGAGATATTCTGACTGAATTCGAATTCAACTACAATTCTCATTCTGATTCCTAAATTTCAGCCCTATAAGTCTAATAGAGCGTGATAAAAGTGCTTCCAAAGTTCGAACCCAAGTCTGAAATTAGCGTCCAAAAAAGTCATGATTTTTCTAAAAATTCAATTTTATAGAGATTTTATGACTGAATTCGATTTCGACTACAATTCTCATCACCAATTCAAAATTTCAGCCCGTTCGGTCTCATAGAGCCTGATAAAAGTGTTTCGAAAGTTCGAACCCAAGTCTGAAATTAGCGTCCATAAAAATCATGATTTTTCTAAAAATACAAATTTTTGGAGACTTAATGACTGAATTCTATTTGGATTACAATTCTCATCACAATTAAAATATTTCAGCCCTTTTGGTATCATAGAGCCTGATAAAAGTGCTTCAAAGATCGAACAATAGTCTGAAATAAGCGTCCAATAAAGTCATGATTTTTCTAAAAATGCAACTTTATATAGATATTCTGACTGAATTCGAATTCAACTACAATTCTCATTCTGATTCCTAAATTTCAGCCCTTTGAGTCTAATAGAGCGTGATAAAAGTGCTTCCAAAGTTCGAACCCAAGTCTGAAATTAGCGTCCAAAAAAGTCATGATTTTTCTAAAAATACAAATTTATGGAAACTTTATGACCGAATTCTATTTGGACTACAAATCTTATCACAATTCCAAAATTTCAGCGCTTTTGGTCTTATAGAGCCTAGAAAAACTGCTTCCAAAGATCGAACAATAGTCTGAAATTAGCGTCCAATAAAGTCATGATGTTTCTAAAAATGCAACTTTATAGAGATATTCTGACTGAATTCGAATTCAACTACAATTTTCATTCTAATTCCAAAATTTCAGCGCTTTTAGTCTAATAGAGCGTGATAAAAGTGCTTTCAAAGTTCGAACCCAAGTCTGAAATTAGCGTCCAAAAAAGTCATGATTTTTCTAAAAATTCAATTTTATAGAGATTTTATGACTGAATTCGATTTCGGCTACAATTCTCATCACATTTCTAAAATTTTAGCCCGTTTGGTCCCATGAAGCCTGATGAAAGTGTTTCCAGGGTTCGAACCCAAGTCTGAAAATAGCGTCCATAAAAATCATGATTTTTCTAAAAATACAAATTAATGGATACTTCATGACCGAATTCTATTTGGATTACAATTCTCATCACAATTAAAATATTTCAGCCCTTTTGGTATCATAGAGCCTGATAAAAGTGCTTCCAAAATTCGAACCCAAGTCTGAAATAAGCGTCCATAAAAATCATGATTTTTCTTAAAATACAAATTAATGGAGACTTTATGACCGAATTCTATTTGGATTACAATTCTCATCACAATTAAAAAATTTCAGCCCTTTTGGTATCATAGAGCCAGATAAAAGTGCTTACAAAATTCGAACCCAAGTCTGAAATAAGCGTCCACAAAAATCATGATTTTTCTAAAAATACAAATTTATGGAAAATTTATGACCGAATTCTATTTGGACTACAAATCTTATCACAATTCCAAAATTTCAGCGCTTTTGGTCTCATAGAGCCTAGAAAAACTGCTTTCAAAGATCGAACAATAGTCTGAAATTAGCGTCCAATAAAGTCATGATTTTTCTAAAAATGCAACTTTATAGAGATATTCTGACTGAATTCGAATTCAACTACAATTCTCATTCTAATTCAAAAATTTCAGCGCTTTTAGTCTAATAGAGCGTGATAAAAGTGTTTTCAAAGTTCGAACCCAAGTCTGAAATTAGCGTCCAAAAAAGTCATGATTTTTCTAAAAATTCAATTTTATAGAGATTTTATGACTGAATTCGATTTCGACTACAATTCTCATCACAATTCCAAAGTTTCAGCCCGTTTGGTCCGAATTCTATTTGGACTACAAATCTTATCACAATTCCAAAATTTCAGCCCTTTTAGTCCCATGAAGCCTGATGAAAGTGTTTCCAGAGTTCGAACCCAAGTCTGAAAATAGCGTCCATAAAAATCATGATTTTTCTAAAAATACAAATTTATGGAGACTTCATGACCGAATTCTATTTGGATTACAATTCTCATCACAATTTAAATATTTCAGCCCTTTTGGTATCATAGAGCCTGATAAAAGTGCTTCCAAAATTCGAACCCAAGTCTGAAATAAGCGTCCATAAAAATCATAATTTTTCTAAAAATACAAATTTATGGACACTTTATGACTGAATTCTATTTCGACTACAATTCTCATCACAATTACAAAATTTCAGCCCGTTTGGTCCCATAGAGCCTAGAAAAACTGCTTCCAAAGATCGAACAATAGTCTGAAATTAGCGTCCAAAAAAGTCGTGGTTTTTCTAAAAGTGCAACTGTATAGAGATTTTCTGACTGAATTCGATATCGACTACAATTCTCATTACAATTCCAAAGTTTCAGCCCATTTGGTCCCATAGAGCCTAGAAAAACTGCTTCAAAGATCGAACAATAGTCTGAAATAAGCGTCCAAAAAAGTCATGATTTTTCTAAAAATTCAATTTTATAGAGATTTTATGACTGAATTCGATTTCGACTACAATTCTCATCACAATTCCAAAGTTTCAGCCCGTTTGGTCCGAATTCTATTTGGACTACAAATCTTATCACAATTCCAAAATTTCAGCCCATTTGGTCCCATAGAGCCTGATAAAAGTGCTTCCAAAGTTCTTAGAATAGTCTGAAATTAGCGTCCAATAAAGTCATGATTTTTCTAAAAATGCAACTTTATATAGATATTCTGACTGAATTCGAATTCAACTACAATTCTCATTCTGATTCCTAAATTTCAGCCCTTTTAGTCTAATAGAGCGTGATAAAAGTGTTTCCAAAGTTCGAACCCAAGTCTGAAAATAGCGTCCATAAAAATCATGATTTTTCTAAAAATACAAATTTATGGAGACTTCATGACCGAATTCTATTTGGATTACAATTCTCATCACAATTAAAATATTTCAGCCCTTTTGGTATCATAGAGCCTGATAAAAGTGCTTCCAAAGTTCGAACCCAAGTCTGAAAATAGCGTCCATAAAAATCATGATTTTTCTAAAAATACAAATTTATGGAGACTTCATGACCGAATTCTATTTGGATTACAATTCTCATCACAATTAAAATATTTCAGCCCTTTTGGTATCATAGAGCCTGATAAAAGTGCTTCCAAAATTCGAACCCAAGTCTGAAATAAGCGTCCATAAAAATCATGATTTTTCTTAAAATACAAATTTATGGAGACTTTATGACCGAATTCTATTTGGATTACAATTCTCATCACAATTAAAAAATTTCAGCCCTTTTGGTATCATAGAGCCAGATAAAAGTGCTTACAAAACTCGAACCCAAGTCTGAAATAAGCGTCCACAAAAATCATGATTTTTCTAAAAATACAAATTTATGGAGACTTAATGACTGAATTCGATTTCCACTACAATTCTCATCCTAATAACAAAATGTCAGCCCGTTTGGTCCCATAGAGCCTAGAAAATCTGCTTCCAAAGATCGAACAATAGTCTGAAATTAGTGTCCAATAAAGTCATGATTTTTCTAAAAATGCAACTTTATAGAGATATTCTGACTGAATTCGAATTCAACTATTTACAATTCTCATTCTAATTCCAAAATTTCAGCGCTTTTAGTCTAATAGAGCGTGATAAAAGTGCTTTCAAAGTTCGAACCCAAATCTGAAATTAGCGTCCAAAAAAGTCATGATTTTTCTAAAAATTCAATTTTATAGAGATTTTATGACTGAATTCGATTTCGACTACAATTCTCATCACAATTCCAAAGTTTCAGCCCGTTTGGTCCGAATTCTATTTGGACTACAAATCTTATCACAATTCCAAAATTTCAGCCCATTTGGTCCCATAGAGCCTGATAAAAGTGCTTCCAAAGTTCTTAGAATAGTCTGAAATTAGCGTCCAATAAAGTCATGATTTTTCTAAAAATGCAACTTTATATAGATATTCTGACTGAATTCGAATTCAACTACAATTCTTATTCTGATTCCTAAATTTCAGCCCTTTTAGTCTAATAGAGCGTGATAAAAGTGCTTCCAAAGTTCGAACCCAAGTCTGAAAATAGCGTCCATAAAAATCATGATTTTTCTAAAAATACAAATTTATGGAGACTTCATGACCGAATTCTATTTGGATTACAATTCTCATCACAATTTAAATATTTCAGCCCTTTTGGTATCATAGAGCCTGATAAAAGTGCTTCCAAAATTCGAACCCAAGTCTGAAATAAGCGTCCATAAAAATCATGATTTTTCTAAAAATACAAATTTATGGAGACTTCATGACCGAATTCTATTTGGATTACAATTCTCATCACAATTAAAATATTTCAGCCCTTTTGGTATCATAGAGCCTGATAAAAGTGCTTCCAAAATTCGAACCCAAGTCTGAAATAAGCGTCCATAAAAATCATGATTTTTCTTAAAATACAAATTTATGGAGACTTCATGACCGAATTCTATTTGGATTACAATTCTCATTACAATTAAAATATTTCAGCCCTTTTGGTATCATAGAGCCAGATAAAAGTGCTTACAAAATTCGAACCCAAGTCTGAAATAAGCGTCCACAAAAATCATGATTTCTCTAAAAATACAAATTTATGGAAACTTTATGACCGAATTCTATTTGGACTACAATCTTATCACAATTCCAAAATTTCAGCGCTTTTGGTCTCATAGAGCCTAGAAAAACTGCTTCCAAAGATCGAACAATAGTCTGAATTTAGCGTCCAATAAAGTCATGATTTTTCTAAAAATGCAACTTTATAGAGATATTCTGACTGAATTCGAATTCAACTACAATTCTCATTCTGATTCCTAAATTTCAGCCCTATAAGTCTTATAGAGCGTGATAAAAGTGCTTTCAAAGTTCGAACCCAAGTCTGAAATTAGCGTCCAAAAAAGTCATGGTTTTTCTAAAAATTCAATTTTATAGAGATTTTATGACAGAATTCGATTTCGGCTACAATTCTCATCACATTTCTAAAATTTTAGCCCGTTTGGTCCCATGAAGCCTGATGAAAGTGTTTCCAGGGTTCGAACCCAAGTCTGAAAATAGCGTCCATAAAAATCATGATTTTTCTAAAAATACAAATTAATGGATACTTCATGACCGAATTCTATTTGGATTACAATTCTCATCACAATTAAAATATTTCAGCCCTTTTGGTATCATAGAGCCTGATAAAAGTGCTTCCAAAATTCGAACCCAAGTCTGAAATAAGCGTCCATAAAAATCATGATTTTTCTAAAAATACAAATTTATGGAGACTTCATGACCGAATTCTATTTGGATTACAATTCTCATCACAATTAAAATATTTCAGCCCTTTTGTTATCATAGAGCCTGATAAAAGTGCTTCTAAAATTCGAACCCAAGTCTGAAATAAGCGTCCATAAAAATCATGATTTTTCTTAAAATACAAATTTAGGGAGACTTTATGACCGAATTCTCTTTGGATTACAATTCTCATTACAATTAAAATATTTCAGCCCTTTTGGTATCATAGAGCCAGATAAAAGTGCTTACAAAATTCGAACCCAAGTCTGAAATAAGCGTCCACAAAAATCATGATTTTTCTAAAAATACAAATTTATGGAGACTTTATGACTGATTTCTATTTCGACTACAATTCTCATCACAATTACAAAATTTCAGCCCGTTTGGTCCCATAGAGCCTCGAAAAACTGCTTCCAAAGATCGAACAATAGTCTGAAATTAGCGTCCAAAAAAGTCGTTGTTTTTCTAAAAGTGCAACTGTATAGAGATTTTCTGACTGAATTCGAATTCAACTAGAATTCTCATTCTGATTCCTAAATTTCAGCCCTATAAGTCTTATAGAGCGTGATAAAAGTGCTTCCAAAGTTTGAACCCAAGTCTGAAATTAGCGTCCAAAAAAGTCATGATTTTTCTAAAAATTCAATTTTATAGAGATTTTATGACTGAATTCGATTTCGGCTACAATTCTCATCACATTTCTAAAGTTTCAGCCCGTTTGGTCCCATGAAGCCTGATGAAAGTGTTTCCAGAGTTCGAACCCAAGTCTGAAAATAGCGTCCATAAAAATCATGATTTTTCTAAAAATACAAATTTATGGAGACTTCATGACCGAATTCTATTTGGATTACAATTCTCATCACAATTAAAATATTTCAGCTCTTTTGGTATCATAGAGCCTGATAAAAGTGCTTCCAAAATTCGAACCCAAGTCTGAAAATAGCGTCCATAAAAATCATGATTTTTCTAAAAATACAAATTTATGGAGACTTCATGACCGAATTCTATTTGGATTACAATTCTCATCACAATTAAAATATTTCAGCCCTTTTGGTATCATAGAGCCTGATAAAAGTGCTTCCAAAATTCGAACCCAAGTCTGAAATAAGCGTCCATAAAAATCATGATTTTTCTTAAAATACAAATTTATGGAGACTTTATGACCGAATTCTATTTGGATTACAATTCTCATCACAATTAAAAAATTTCAGCCCTTTTGGTATCATAGAGCCAGATAAAAGTGCTTACAAAACTCGAACCCAAGTCTGAAATAAGCGTCCACAAAAATCATGATTTTTCTAAAAATACAAATTTATGGAGACTTAATGACTGAATTCGATTTCCACTACAATTCTCATCCTAATAACAAAATGTCAGCCCGTTTGGTCCCATAGAGCCTAGAAAATCTGCTTCCAAAGATCGAACAATAGTCTGAAATTAGCGTCCAATAAAGTCATGATTTTTCTAAAAATGCAACTTTATAGAGATATTCTGACTGAATTCGAATTCAACTATTTACAATTCTCATTCTAATTCCAAAATTTCAGCGCTTTTAGTCTAATAGAGCGTGATAAAAGTGCTTTCAAAGTTCGAACCCAAATCTGAAATTAGCGTCCAAAAAAGTCATGATTTTTCTAAAAATTCAATTTTATAGAGATTTTATGACTGAATTCGATTTCGACTACAATTCTCATCACAATTCCAAAGTTTCAGCCCGTTTGGTCCGAATTCTATTTGGACTACAAATCTTATCACAATTCCAAAATTTCAGCCCATTTGGTCCCATAGAGCCTGATAAAAAAGCTTCCAAAGTTCTTAGAATAGTCTGAAATTAGCGTCCAATAAAGTCATGATTTTTCTAAAAATGCAACTTTATATAGATATTCTGACTGAATTCGAATTCAACTACAATTCTCATTCTGATTCCTAAATTTCAGCCCTTTTAGTCTAATAGAGCGTGATAAAAGTGCTTCCAAAGTTCGAACCCAAGTCTGAAAATAGCGTCCATAAAAATCATGATTTTTCTAAAAATACAAATTTATGGAGACTTCATGACCGAATTCTATTTGGATTACAATTCTCATCACAATTTAAATATTTCAGCCCTTTTGGTATCATAGAGCCTGATAAAAGTGCTTCCAAAATTCGAACCCAAGTCTGAAATAAGCGTCCATAAAAATCATGATTTTTCTAAAAATACAAATTTATGGAGACTTCATGACCGAATTCTATTTGGATTACAATTCTCATCACAATTAAAATATTTCAGCCCTTTTGGTATCATAGAGCCTGATAAAAGTGCTTCCAAAATTCGAACCCAAGTCTGAAATAAGCGTCCATAAAAATCATGATTTTTCTTAAAATACAAATTTATGGAGACTTCATGACCGAATTCTATTTGGATTACAATTCTCATTACAATTAAAATATTTCAGCCCTTTTGGTATCATAGAGCCAGATAAAAGTGCTTACAAAATTCGAACCCAAGTCTGAAATAAGCGTCCACAAAAATCATGATTTCTCTAAAAATACAAATTTATGGAAACTTCATGACCGATTTCTATTTGGACTACAATCTTATCACAATTCCAAAATTTCAGCGCTTTTGGTCTCATAGAGCCTAGAAAAACTGCTTCCAAAGATCGAACAATAGTCTGAAATTAGCGTCCAAAAAAGTCGTGGTTTTTCTAAAAGTGCAACTGTATAGAGATTTTCTGACTGAATTCGAATTCAACTAGAATTCTCATTCTGATTCCTAAATTTCAGCCCTATAAGTCTTATAGAGCGTGATAAAAGTGCTTCCAAAGTTTGAACCCAAGTCTGAAATTAGCGTCCAAAAAAGTCATGATTTTTCTAAAAATTCAATTTTATAGAGATTTTATGACTGAATTCGATTTCGGCTACAATTCTCATCACATTTCTAAAATTTTAGCCCGTTTGGTCTCATGAAGCCTGATGAAAGTGCTTCCAAAGTTCGAACCCAAGTCTGAAAATAGCGTCCATAAAAATCATGATTTTTCTAAAAATACAAATTTATGGAGACTTTATGACCGAATTCTATTTGGATTACAATTCTCATTACAATTAAAATATTTCAGCCCTTCTGGTATCATAGAGCCAGATAAAAGTGCTTACAAAATTCGAACCCAAGTCTGAAATAAGCGTCCACAAAAATCATGATTTTTCTAAAAATACAAATTTATGGAAACTTTATGACCGAATTCTATTTGGACTACAAATCTTATCACAATTCCAAAATTTCAGCGCTTTTGGTCTCATAGAGCCTAGAAAAACTGCTTCCAAAGATCGAACAATAGTCTGAAATTAGCGTCCAATAAAGTCATGATGTTTCTAAAAATGCAACTTTATAGAGATATTCTGACTGAATTCGAATTCAACTACAATTTTCATTCTAATTCCAAAATTTCAGCGCTTTTAGTCTAATAGAGCGTGATAAAAGTGCTTTCAAAGTTCGAACCCAAGTCTGAAATAAGCGTCCAAAAAAGTCATGATTTTTCTTAAAATACAAATTTATGGAGACTTTATGACTGATTTCTATTTCGACTACAATTCTCATCACAATTACAAAATTTCAGCCCGTTTGGTCCCATAGAGCCTCGAAAAACTGCTTCCAAAGTTCGAACAATAGTCTGAAATTAGCGTCCAAAAAAGTCGTGGTTTTTCTAAAAGTGCAACTGTATAGAGATTTTCTGACTGAATTCGATATCGACTACAATTCTCATTACAATTCCAAAGTTTCAGCCCATTTGGTCCCATAGAGCCTAGAAAAACTGCTTCAAAGATCGAACAATAGTCTGAAATAAGCGTCCAATAAAGTCATGATTTTTCTAAAAATGCAACTTTATATAGATATTCTGACTGAATTCGAATTCAACTACAATTCTAATTCTGATTCCTAAATTTCAGCCCTATAAGTCTTATAGAGCGTGATAAAAGTGCTTCCAAAGTTCGAACCCAAGTCTGAAATTAGCGTCCAAAAAAGTCATGATTTTTCTTAAAAATTCAATTTTATAGAGATTTTATGACTGAATTCGATTTCGGCTACAATTCTCATCACATTTCTAAAGTTTCAGCCCGTTTGGTCCCATGAAGCCTGATGAAAGTGTTTCCAGAGTTCGAACCCAAGTCTGAAAATAGCGTCCATAAAAATCATGATTTTTCTAAAAATACAAATTTATGGAGACTTCATGACCGAATTCTATTTGGATTACAATTCTCATCACAATTAAAATATTTCAGCCCTTTTGGTATCATAGAGCCTGATAAAAGTGCTTCCAAAATTCGAACCCAAGTCTGAAATAAGCGTCCATAAAAATCATGATTTTTCTAAAAATACAAATTTATGGAGACTTCATGACCGAATTCTATTTGGATTACAATTCTCATCACAATTAAAATATTTCAGCCCTTTTGGTATCATAGAGCCAGATAAAAGTGCTTCCAAAATTCGAACCCAAGTCTGAAATAAGCGTCCATAAAAATCATGATTTTTCTTAAAATACAAATTTATGGAGACTTTATGACTGAATTCTATTTCGACTACAATTCTAATCACAATTACAAAATTTCAGCCCGTTTGGTCCCATAGAGCCTAGAAAAACTGCTTCCAAAAATCGAACAATAGTCTGAAATTAGCGTCCAAAAAAGTCATGATTTTTCTAAAAATACAATTTTATAGAGATTTTGTGACTGAATTCGATTTTGACTACAATTCTCATCACAATTAAAAAATTTCAGCCCGTTTGGTCCCATTGAGCCTAGAAAAACTGCTTCCTAAGATTCAACAATAGTCTGAATTTTGCGTCCATAAAAATTATGATTTTTCAAAAAATACAAATTTATGGAGACATTGTGACTGAATTCTATTTGGACTACGATTCTCATCACAAATACAAAATGTCAGCCCGTTTGGACCCATACAGCATGATAAAAGTGCTTCCAAAGTTCGAACCCAAGTCTGAAATTAGCGTCCACAAAAATCATGATTTTTCTAAAAATACAAATTAATGGAAACTTTATGACTGAATTCTATTTCGACTACAATTCTAATCACAATTACAAAATTTCAGCCCGTTTGGTCCCATAGAGCCTAGAAAAACTGCTTCCAAAGATCGAACAATAGTCTGAAATTAGCGTCCAATAAAGGATTTTTCTAAAAATGCAACTTTATAGAGATACTCTGACTGAATTCGAATTCAACTACAATTCTCATTCTAATTCCAAAATTTCAGCGCTTTTAGTCTAATAGAGCGTGATAAAAGTGCTTTCAAAGTTCGAACCCAAGTCTGAAATTAGCGTCCATAAAAATCATGATTTTTCTTAAAATACAAATTTATGGAGTCTTAATGACTGAATTCGATTTCCACTACAATTCTCATCACAATAACAAAATTTCAGCCCGTTTGGTCCCATAGAGCCTAGAAAAACTGCTTCAAAGATCGAACAATAGTCTGAAATTAGCGTCCAAAAAAGTCGTCGTTTTTCTAAAAAGGCAACTGTATAGAGATATTCTGACTGAATTCGAATTCAACTACAATTCTCATTTTTATTCCAAAATTTCAGCGCTTTTAGTCTAATAGAGCGTGATAAAAGTGCTTCCAAAGTTCGAACCCAAGTCTGAAATTAGCGTCCAAAAAAGTCATGATTTTTCCAAAGTTTCAGCCCGTTTGGTCCGAATTCTATTTGGACTACAAATCTTATCACAATTCCAAAATTTCAGCGCTTTTGGTCTCATAGAGCCTAGAAAAACTACTTCCAAAGATCGAACAATAGTCTGAATTTAGCGTCCAATAAAGTCATGATTTTTCTAAAAATGCAACTTTATAGAGATATTCTGACTGAATTCGAATTCAACTACAATTCTAATTCTGATTCCTAAATTTCAGCCCTATAAGTCTTAGGGAGCGTGATAAAAGTGCTTCCAAAGTTCGAACCCAAGTCTGAAATTAGCGTCCAAAAAAGTCATGATTTTTCTTAAAAATTCAATTTTATAGAGATTTTATGACTGAATTCGATTTCGGCTACAATTCTCATCACATTTCTAAAGTTTCAGCCCGTTTGGTCCCATGAAGCCTGATGAAAGTGTTTCCAGAGTTCGAACCCAAGTCTGAAAATAGCGTCCATAAAAATCATGATTTTTCTAAAAATACAAATTTATGGAGACCTCATGACCGAATTCTATTTGGATTACAATTCTCATCACAATTAAAATATTTCAGCCCTTTTGGTATCATAGAGCCTGATAAAAGTGCTTCCAAAATTCGAACCCAAGTCTGAAATAAGCGTCCATAAAAATCATGATTTTTCTTAAAATACAAATTTATGGAGACTTTATGACCGAATTCTATTTGGATTACAATTCTCATCACAATTAAAAAATTTCAGCCCTTTTGGTATCATAGAGCCAGATAAAAGTGCTTACAAAATTCGAACCCAAGTCTGAAATAAGCGTCCACAAAAATCATGATTTTTCTAAAAATACAAATTTATGGAAACTTTATGACCGAATTCTAGAAAAACTGCTACCAAAGATCGAACAATAGTCTGAATTTAGCGTCCAATAAAGTCATGATTTTTCTAAAAATGCAACTTTATAGAGATATTCTGACTGAATTCGAATTCAACTACAATTCTCATTCTAATTCCAAAATTTCAGCGCTTTTAGTCTTATAGAGCGTGATAAAAGTGCTTTCAAAGTTCGAACCCAAGTCTGAAATAAGCGTCCAAAAAAGTCATGATTTTTCTTAAAATACAAATTTATGGAGACTTTATGACTGATTTCTATTTCGACTACAATTCTCATCACAATTACAAAATTTCAGCCCGTTTGGTCCCATAGAGCCTCGAAAAACTGTTTCCAAAGTTCGAACAATAGTCTGAAATTAGCGTCCAAAAAAGTCGTGGTTTTTCTAAAAGTGCAACTGTATAGAGATTTTCTGACTGAATTCGAATTCAACTACAATTCTCATTCTGATTCCTAAATTTCAGCCCTATAAGTCTTATAGAGCGTGATAAAAGTGCTTCCAAAGTTCGAACCCAAGTCTGAAATTAGCGTCCAAAAAAGTCATGATTTTTCTAAAAATTCAATTTAATAGAGATTTTATGACTGAATTCGATTTCGGCTACAATTCTCATCACATTTCTAAAGTTTCAGCCCGTTTGGTCCCATGAAGCCTGATGAAAGTGTTTACAGAGTTCGAACCCATCTCCATCGCCATCTCCTGTGGGAGAAACTGGATTGACGAAAGATTTTGTACGCGGTCGTAAAAATTTTTTGCGGGTATTATGGGTGATTTATTAATTGATTTATTTATTTCGACAGGAGATGGCCCTCCTGTCGAAAGGTTTAAAATATAACCTCAACTACACCGAACGCAACTATAGTGATGCCATCGAAAATGTTGCAGTGGATGTGGAAACGGCGTTACATAAAGCTCCACGAAAATTCCAGTATCAAAGTGCAGAAGTGCTAAAAGACCTTATCCCCAAAAATATCCCCTCATTCAATCCAGAAACCCTCCATGCCAGGACCATTCGAAAAAAGCTAAATACCGAAAACTTAATATTAACAAAGGCCGATAAAGGCAACACGGTAATAATTATGCCCAGAAGTGAATATAACTCAAAAATTGGCAATTTTCTTAACAATAAGGATTTTGAAATATTACGTTCAGACCCCACTAATAAATACCAACAACATGTAAAGAATGCTTTAAAAGACTGTAAAAACCCAGTATTCATAGATTTGTCATATGACAAAGTTAAATTACTCACTAAAAACCCTAAAATCCCCAGGTTATATGGGTTCTTAAAAATCCACAAAAGTGACTCACCAATTCGCCCAGTAGTTGCCTGCTGTAATGCCCCAAATTTAAAATTAGCCTCTCTTGTTACTAATGTGTTTAATAATTCCAATGTGTTTTCCCCTAATTATACAATTAAAAATTCCATAGAATTAGTGAATCATTTGAAAGACTTAGTTCTCCCATCTAACTCTAAACTCATTTCATTTGATGTTATAAACTTATTTCCGAATATCCCTGTGTCTGAATGTAAAACTTTAGTATCTAACTTACTTAATAATTCCCATTTATCTAACGACCTCTCTAATGATCTCTCTCGCCTTTTTAATTTGTGCTTAAATCAAAATTATTTTAAATTCAATGATGTGGTGTACCAACAAAAAGATGGCCTTGCAATGGGATCGCCCACCAGCCCGGTATTAGCTGACATATTCATGGATAATATTGAAAACAAAATATTTGAATCTAAATCCCCTTTGTTAAAAAATGTTCTTTTGTGGAAACGGTATGTCGACGATATAATTTGTATTTGGACGGGCTCAGACCGTCAACTCAACTCCTTCCTATCACTCCTTAATTCCTTCCACTCGAAAATCCAGTTCACACTAGAGATAGGCGTAAACTCCAACTTAAATTTTCTAGATCTCTCTTTAACCATTATTAACAACAAAATTAGCTTCAACATTTATAGAAAACCTACATTTACCGACACTATAATACATAATACCTCCAACCACCCTATGTCACACAAACACTCCTCTTTCCACAGCATGATTCACCGGCTTGTTACTATCCCCTTATCTAATAATAATTTTTCTAATGAACTACTTACAATTAAACAAATAGCCATCAACAACGGATATGACTCCGGTCTAATTGATAAAATCCTCTCAAAAAAATTTCGCCGAATCACAACAAATAAATTCCTATATAATACCCTCCCAACTATTAATAATAATAATGCTCCCACCCAATGGCGTAGAATTTTGTATATAAGTAAATTGTCTTCCCTTTGCATATCTAAACTTCCTTCAGAAATAAGGCCGGCCTTCTATACTAACAATAATTTAGCAAAAATTTTAATTAATTCTAAAGACAAAGAGGATCAATTAAGCCACTCTGGCATCTATAGACTAAATTGCAACGATTGCCCAGCAACCTATATAGGAAAAACCGCGCGAAATATAAATATTAGAGTTAAAGGTTTGCAGTGCAAAGAAAGATACATCTTCACCTTTAGCAACCACGTCTGGCCCTATTGATTCACCGTCGGCGCATCAGTCAATGATTAACATTGACACTGACTCATTAATCAATTTTTTTGAGTCAAAACTTGAAATCATGCGCAATGAAAACAAGAAAGCAATTGACGCTGTTCAGTTAAAATTAGATGCGCTGTCTAACGAGTGGAAGGATCAATACACAAAAATTCTGGGATGTGTGAGCGTTCTCCAAGAAGAAAACTCAAACCTCCGGCAAGAAGTCCAGTCACTCCGAGATGCACAAGATGAGATGGAGCAGCGCAGCAGAATATGCAATGTAGACATCCATGGGATTCCCGAAGCAAAGGGCGAAAATTTGATGACATTAATAGAAAAAATAGGATCCAACATTAACGTCCCGCTTCCAAGTAGCTGTGTGGTTTCTGCGCATCGCGTCGCTCGCGGCCACTCCTCGCCCTCCAACCGTCCACGCAATATAGTCGTCCAGCTCTCCACAAAGCGACTTCGTGATGATGTCATCGCTGCAGCAAGGACTCGCCGCGGCCTTACCACGGAACAATTAGGATTTGGTGCTCCCACCACCAATTTTTATATAAACGAGCACCTTACATTGAAAAATAAAATCCTATTTGCCAAAACACGAGCCGCCGGAAAAGCTAACGGCTTTAAATACATATGGGTGCGGAACGGCAGTATTCTGGCGAAGAGGAACGATCTCTCTCGGGTTTTCACCATTCGCCGTGAAGGAGACCTTCAAAAGATAACCACACATGAAAACATGTGACTACAAACATGTTACTGCTGTCTTCGGTATCCGCTTTCTCACAGTATTCTGTATCCTGTAATTTGTTTCTTTCAAAGCTACTTTATATTTTTGTTTACCGCGCAATATCCCTATAACTTTATACCAATACCATGTTTCTCACATATTCATTCACATTCTAAAATGTCAACATATTTCACATTCCTTGATCTAATAAGTAGTCTATGTTTTTTATGTAATTTCGAAGCCTCATATGCCCTGCATAATGTATCACTCGTGCGATTGTGGAATATGTCAAACGGCACTCCTTCTCTGGTAAAATGATCTCATCATCATCTATATCCGTTTATTACCAGAACTGTGGTGGTATTAGGACCAAAACCCAGGAGCTACTAATTAATGTATTATCGAATAACTACGACATTATAGTTCTAGTTGAAACATGGCTTGTAGCAAGTATAAATACGGCTGAATTCATAGATTCGCGTTACACGGTGTTCCGACGTGATAGGGACCGTACACTCACTGGTAAAATGGACGGAGGCGGTGTGTTGGTAGCAGTGCGCAAGGAGCTTGCATCTTCCCGGCTCGATGACTGGGAAAATGGTCAAATCGAACAAATCTTCATTTCTATTCCGGTAAGCGCCCTTGAGGTGATTTCTCACGAAAACGGCGCTATATAAATTAGCCAAATATTAAATATTAAATATTAAGGTCTTTCAATCTCATCATATGTGCAGTATACATACCTCCTGCCTCACAACCTACGGTCTATGATACGTTCTCCGAAAACCTGGAATCTGTATATTCATCACAACCAAATAATACTTTTTGTGTACTAGGAGATATGAATCTACCAACTCTGACTTGGTCATTTTCCGAAGACAGCAGTCAAGGTCTCGCCTCCTCAAATACGGCTGCATCGAAAACTTTGCTTCAAGCAATGTCATTGATGGACTTACTCCAATATAACTGTATACCAAACCATAATGAAAAATACTTAGACCTCGTATTCTACAGTCGCGAAACAAATGTTAAACGTAGCAACAACCCTCTCCTCTCAGAGGATAGACACCACCCAGCCCTTGAATTTGATATATCCTTCGTAATTCAACCAAAAATCAAAAACAAAATACAGCGTAGGCGCAATTTCAGGAAAGCTAATTATGCTCAGATTAATGAGGACATTAATTGTATTGATTGGTTATCTGAAATCGCAAATTTACCAGCCGAAAAAGCAGTAGATCGATTCTATTTAAAAATAAACAGTGTAATTGATAAGCTTATTCCAGTATTGGCACGACGAAATGACAAAGTCCCCATATGGTTTACTCCAGAACTTATTAGGTTATCAAGGAAAAAAGATAAAGTCTGGCTCAAATGGAAGACATATAAAGGTCTTTCTGACTATCGTGAATTTTCCTTCTTACGTGCTACATACAAAAAATTGACTTATGAAACCCGAAGGTTATTTTTTGACAACATCGAAAGTTCATTGCAAAATAATATCAAAAGCTTTTGGTCATACATATCCTCATTAAAATCGTCTGATGGATACCCTGCTGCAATGTCCTTCGAAGGGCGCAAATCTAACGATGCCCAGGAAATTTGTGATATGTTCTCTGAATTCTTTAAGTCAACATTTGAACCTTCCTCTATCAATGACCCAATTATTAACATTGACCAACTCGAGGAAGTTCAGGACTCTGGACTTGCGCACATTCACACAATTAAACTAACGGAAAAAGAAGTGCAATCGAGTTTAAAATCGATAGACATAAACAAGGGTGCGGGTCACGATGGAATACCGGCGTTTTTCCTTAGATCTGCTGCGTCGTCACTGTGTGTGCCGCTTACCATAATATTTAATAAATGCCTGAGTGATGGGGTTTTCCCTGATAGGTGGAAGTTGGCCTATATTATACCGGTCCACAAGGGTGACTCGCGTCAAAGAGTGGAAAACTATAGGCCAATATCCATTCTCTCGGCGATCCCTAAACTATTGGAAAGACTTGTCCACGACAATATATATCCCCAGCTTGCTGCCAAAATTACTGAACAACAACACGGGTTTGTAAAAGGCAAATCTACCACGAGTAATTTACTTATTTACTCAAATTTCTTATTTACTAGCATGGATCGAGGCCACCAGGTAGATGCAATATATTGCGATTTCAAAAAAGCTTTCGACAAGGTTGACCACCTTATTCTTATTAAAAAAATTATGTACAACGGAATTAGAGGAAATTTATTACGTTGGTTTATCTCATATTTAACAAAAAGACAACAAGCCGTATCATTACGAGGACAGACTTCTACATGGGAACCAGTTACTTCTGGCGTGCCACAGGGGTCAATCCTGGGTCCGCTGTTGTTTATTCTTTTTATTAACACTGTTACTAAATGTTTCATGCATTGTTTATATCTTTTGTACGCTGACGACATAAAAATATTTGCCATTGTTCGAAATTTAAACGATTGTCTTCTCATACAAAGCGACTTAGTAAGGTTCGAAACGTTTTGCAATGAAAACAAAATTTACCTAAGTTACAATAAATGTAAACAAATAAGTTTTACTAAAAATCACAACGCTATCAAAGACAATTATTGTATTGGTAATTATTTACTCGAGCGCGTTTACTGTATAAGAGATCTAGGCGTACTTTTTGATTCCAAACTCCACTTCGATGCGCACATAGATAATATTGTGAATAAAGCTTACAGCATGCTAGGATTTGTCATCAGAAACAGCCGTGAATTTCGAAAACCTGAAACATATCTTCTTCTTTACCACACTCTGGTCCGTTCTCATCTTGAATACTGCACCTCCATATGGAATCCACTTTACGATATCTATAAAGAAAATATTGAAAATATTCAAAAGAAATTTCTGCGATGCCTCAATTACAGAATGAGCGCACCCAAACGTGGGTACATAAATATGCTCTCGAGTTATAACGTCTCCACTCTATCTAACCGGCGAACATACCTTGATCTCATGACTCTGTATAAAATCTGTAACAACGTTATTGACTGTCCCGACTTACTGAAATTGATAAACTTCAAAGTACCACCCAGAGTAACAAGGCTTAACGACTTATTCCACATTAGCAGGACGCGTACAAATGCTGGTGTCAGGGATCCAATCAGAAGAATGTGCGAATCACTTAATCAGAATCAAAACCTCAGGGACTCTGACTTATTTTTTGATACACGCACTACTTTTAGTAGAAAAATAAAGACTGTTTTCCTACAAAGTTCAAAGTAAACAACTTAGACATACTTCGTTTAAATATATTTATATATTTTTTACTTTCTGTTTAACATTGTTTATCTATTTATATATATATATTTTTTTTGTTTTACCCTCTAAATTTTTTCAAAAATAA
Organism: Hesperophylax consimilis; assembly: GCF_061612785.1. Taxonomy (NCBI): domain Eukaryota; kingdom Metazoa; phylum Arthropoda; class Insecta; order Trichoptera; family Limnephilidae; genus Hesperophylax; species Hesperophylax consimilis. Next base: position 28,145 of record NW_028301320.1, on the reverse strand, counting down.
TTTGTAAATTCTTAAAAGGATATTGCGCATTTCTTTCATATCTCTATTTGTAAAATAATATTCTTATGTATATATTTTTCCCCTATTTATAAGTGAAAATATTTGTAAAAGTTTTCTGCTGTTTAAGTTAATTCGTGAGAAATAGTTTGGATGCAGGTGAATTCTCTAGTTGATGTTTCGTATATATTTTTGTCAATTGATATCTGTATCTGTTTTTTCTCCTTAATAAAAAAAAAAAAAAAAAAAAAAAAAATAAAGAACATATCGGGTGCTTAACACACACAGGCTTCTCAGAATTTGCTGAACATTTAATCAATACTAACCACACATTTAATAAAAATACGGGAGTCCAAATAATTCATAAAAATAAAATAGGAATACGCCTGAATAACTTAGAAGCTTTGGAAATCTCTAAATCAACGAAAAATAATTCCCAAATTTTAAATAAACAGATAGAATTAACCAACAGCCCGATTTTAAAGTTGTTTCCTTGCTCCAACCTAACCCATAACCCCCACCCTTCCTTTGGTCCTCCCCCAACCCCTCCCCCTATCCCTTCCCCATCCCCTCCACCAACCAGTCTCTGATGTTCTCTCCCTCTACTACATACTTTCTCTTTCTTTTATGTTTACCTTATACCTTACTCTGTATTATAATTTAGTATTATATTTTATTGTCCTGATGAAGATTGAGTCCAATCGAAACCGGTCGACTAATATAACTCGAAATTAAAGTGGTTTAAAACTAAGTGTTTGTTTCATTTTGTATAATGTCAAGCCACAAAGTGTTTGCTTTCTTCGATAATATTTTTTATTCTATAAACGGTATGAAAAGTGATGTGATAGTTTTCTTACTCATTACCTACACAAAATAAATGTGTTTTAAACATATCGAATTCTATCAAAATTGAGGACGTTTTGAGTCAAAATGTTCCGGTAAGTTTTTTTGTTAACATTTTCATCTTAAAAAAATATTTTTTAGAAATACCTATCAAATGTCATCAAGTAGAAACATTTCAAAGGTATTTTTATTTAATTTCTAAAATGGTATTTCTTTTAACGACAACTTTAAAAATAAGCAAAATATAGAACATCTTAGATAGGTACCTCGGGAGCATTCTTGTTGGTAAAAACATTTTAAAACCTCTAGGGTTAAATACCTAATGGCGCGGATACGCTTGCGAGCCGTTAGATGTTAACCAGGGACGAATTAAAATGTAGAAGAGTAAATACATTTACATTTGGTATTAAAATCTTAACCAGGGACGAATTAGAATGTACAACTCTATGAAACCAAAGGTTCCAACCACAATTTGAGAAAAAAATATAAAACTTTACTGTTATTAATTATTTTTATATGAAACGAAATAAAGTGATTGTGACTATTTTGTTAAAAATACATTTGTCTAAATAAGTGTTTTTTGTTTTTCGTTGTCAGTGATTTACGTTTTTAAGATGAAAAACGTAAGATGACCAATGTTGATGTAAGATGTCCTGTTTTATTTTATGGAATTCAATTTTTTGATTGTTTTCTAATCTTAAAATATTCGAAAGTGCATTTCATCACTTTTCAACAGTTTTCGAATATGTTTTATTCATTATAAGGATTTTATTGCAAACCAGAAATATATCAATTAATTGAACATAATTTTTTTTTCACGTAACAAATTAACAATTTTGGATTTCTTAAAATTTATTTTATAAAATACAATATAATTATTTAACTTAATTAAACATGTTTACCATTACGAGAGTCTTACACTCGAGTGTAAAGGGAAAAAAATAAAAATTAAAACTTAACATACATATGTATGTAAGTGAAAAGATTTTTGTTTTTTTATGTAATAATATATAAAATAAAATTATGAGATGTCACCGTGATTCAAATTAGCCAAATTATTTAAGGTAGTAAAGTTTATTTTATTTTTAAATTTATTAGAGCCTGGTTCTAATAATTATTGCTTAAAATATTCCGTTGAAGGAATAATTTGATTAATTATAACGATTTTAGATAAAAGAAATAACACAATTTTAAACAATTAAACTAAAACTGTAAATTTCATTTAAAAATATGTGAAATTGACCGGAAAGGAAATCTATACCGGCAACAAAGGATTTCAAAAATATATAAAAAAATTATAAAATCATAATAATACGTAGGTATTTTTAAACGAAAAAATAAACCAAAACAACGCAAAAAACTAGATAATTCATCAAAGTATTTATAAATGTAATAGATTTTATTCAAAGGGTAGAAAAGAGAAATGAATTTACGAAAAATATACAACACTGATTGAAATAATTACTAGGAAATAATAATTTTGACTTACCATTATTTTGTTTCTTAAAACAAACAACACATGTTTACGATATTAAATTGTGATATTAAGCACTGAATATAAGACTGACATGTTTAGTTGTTCACTACACGAGCTTTGTGTTCAATCTGATTTCGTAAGGGCGCGAACCTTCTAAGGTAAACTCAGGAGACAGCCCCAATGATATTTCTGGAAAGGTGTGCCAATGACAGCCTTAATCCCGTTTCGAGCGCCGCGGCGGCGAAACTTGTAAGCTACATTCAACGTTGGCGATCATAGCGGCAAAAATGCGCACTATCGAAATAATACATTTGGAATTTGATTGTTTGATAGTATTTTATATTGAGTTATATGTTTGCCCATAAAATCGCTAGTAAAAAATGTTATATTTTGATGACGTTACATGTCGCATTGACGGCGAACACGCATATTTGCGATCGGAATTGCATAAATGTAGTATTCAAATAATTCGTATGAAAAAATATATATTCCGATGAAAATATTATCCGATATAGCTCCTTGGTCTTTGACCCAGAGGTCACGGGTTCGAATCCCGGCGTTAGATTTTTTTTGTTTTTGTTTTCGTGTTTGTTTTTGTTATATTATCAATAAAATAGTGTACGAAATATTTATGTATCGAGTTCCAGAGTGATACTCTTAGCATCCCCCTGGTGAGTGGCAATGACTTAAGGAGATGCCATACGTAGTAATGCAAAATCATATGTTTTTGTTTGAAAATGTTTCAGATGCTTTAATTAAATACTGCGAGTAAAATACATATTGGCCTTTGAAACAGTCGAGTATTTTTTAGATTTTATTGTATAATGTGGCAAATTAAGTAATTTATATAAAATGATCGGAAAAAATATATTTATGCCGGAACATCCACAAAATAAAATAAATTGCACTTTTTGGCCATGTTTTTTCTTGCATAAATCAAAACAGGCGGATGGTGTTAAGCGGGAATTTAAACCTTATCGCCATCTACGTAGGGCTTATTATTGATAGCGGCTCAATTTAAAATATTACACGACGTAGTGCATCGCCTTAAGCAATGTTTAGTAACAAAATGCTTCACAATCTTTCACTTCTCTATCTCCTTCCCATCCCTACCCCCTCATCTTCAAAAGGGTTCAATGATATTTCATCAAAATGACAACACACCTTTAAAAAGTGATATAGTCATTAAAAGTGATGAACTGTCATTTTCATGAGATACCCGATCACCCTTCAAAACATACCAATTGGGAATATCAGTCTCACTGGCTCCTAATAAAATAATAAATAGTAAAACTTTTTGATGCACCTTAATTACTATAAAAGGCAACTATATACATTTGGGAATTTTCAATTAAGTAAAATGAAAATTCGATTTCGTTGTATGGGATGACAGCTATTTACAATAATTTAATCCTTTCTCCCTTCTTTTCCACTAAAAACACCCTCCACACAGCATCCCAGAGATGACATAGGCCCTGAGGGAAATTACTTTTCTCGGGGTCTTCTTTGCGGAGTTAAGAGGAAGCTACAAGCCAAAAATGTGTATATTCTTGGTATACCTTATATCGTAGGTAATAAGGCATCACAATCGCTTGACAAAAGGAGTCTAGAAACGTTCGATTTCAAGCACAAAACTAGTTTTAATTCTTTTCGTAAATAATTTTATAAGAAAGAAAAAAAGTTAATCAAGTGAAAATGTCACAGATAATCTTAGCTAGAATACTGTATTTTTTAAAGTTGTTTCCTTTGTGCGTTCATACATTTCTTTTAAAAAAATATGTTTTTTAGTAGTTTGCATATTTAATGGTATTCATAATGTACACCAATTCGTTACAAAGATTAATCAAAATAGTGATTTGGCATTAAGCTTCATCTTAATGCTAATAATCTTAAAAATATATTCATTTCAGGTAAGTACTTAATAATAATGTAGGCTTAAAAAAGATACTTTTATGAAAATGATTTACCAAACGAATGCACTTAATTTTTTGAATTTCCTTAAATACCTGCCTAATTATAATATGGTGGGTTTTATTTATGCACGTAAGTACTCGGTAACTGCAATGCGTCCAATACTAATTAGGTAGGAACCAAATTTCGCCGAAAGATATTATAACCATAACAAAACTCACAAAAGGTTGGTACCTACTTAACGAAAGCCATGGGTTTTACTGCAATTTAATGGCCACTGTTAATGTGAACTACATAATAATAATTATTTCGTGAAAATCCAATATAAGGATGAGTCACTTCCACAATTACTTTACCTGCCCTACAAGCAAACGACGATTAAAAATAAACAAATCGAAAATATAATTCTAAACTAAACTTAAAACATTTTCCTGTAGATTTGTATGTTTTGAATTCTTATTTATGTTCGTTAACCCCTCAGTCCTCTGGAATATTGACCGTTATATTTCCTAAAGACCGAAATAAATTTAATATTTCTAAACGTATCCAACAACTAAAATCTGTTTTTGAAAGGTGATGAAAGAGGAGTTTAATTTTTATTATCTCTAAATAGTATAAAATAAAGTCGCTATTCGCGTCTGTCTGTTTCTGCGCTTATTTCTTCTAAACTACGCAACGGATTTTTATAGAGTTTTCACTAACATTTAGAGAATTTCTTCCGGAATGTTTATATATACAATACATGCATAGGTATTATATTTATAAAAGAGTATAGAAAAGTCGTAAAAAATATATTTTACATTGTTAACGCTGGCTAAACCTTATGAAATATAACGAAATAATGTACCGCGGAATTGTATATCTTAAAAATGCCTACAGAAAAGTCCGTTTTGGTTTATGTCTATCTCCTAAAGATAACCCCCAGCAACGCCGGGTACACGTTGGCTAGTTAGGAATAGACATACTTTTTGAAAACAAACGAAAAAAAATTAACATGGTCAATCTTACGTTTTTTCGTCAAAACACTAAATTAAAATTACTGAAACGAACAAACGACAAAAACAACATATTTTAATAAAAAAATGTATTTATATGAATAGTGCACATATAATAGGAATTGGGGAATTTTTTCGAACGTTTGTTCTACACGAGGGTAGATAAAATAAATCAGATTGTCGGGTTGATCTAGACGGAATATGAAGATTTATTAAATTGGTAAGTTCTGGTAATAATTAATTATAACAATGCTTAGATATTTGATTTGTTCGTCATTGAAAGGATGAATAATTATTCTTCTCAGTTTGTATCAAATATTTATAAATTATTAGGTACATTTGATAAGATAAAATAAAATGTCAAAGTGCGTGATTACGAATTGGTGGGATTTTTTCATTGAGAGTTGAAAGTTAACAAAATATTAATATTTTTTATTCAAAATGAAACAAACACTTAGTTTTAAACCACTTTAATTTCGAGTTTTATTAGTCGACCGGTTTCGATTGGACTCAATCTTCATCAGGACAATAAAATATAATACTAAATTATAATACAGAGTAAGGTATAAGGTAAACATAAAAGAAAGAGAAAGTATGTAGTAGAGGGAGAGAACATCAGAGACTGGTTGGTGGAGGGGATGGGGAAGGGATAGGGGGAGGGGTTGGGGGAGGACCAAAGGAAGGGTGGGGGTTATGGGTTAGGTTGGAGCAAGGAAACAACTTTAAAATCGGGCTGTTGGTTAATTCTATCTGTTTATTTAAAATTTGGGAATTATTTTTCGTTGATTTAGAGATTTCCAAAGCTTCTAAGTTATTCAGGCGTATTCCTATTTTATTTTTATGAATTATTTGGACTCCCGTATTTTTATTAAATGTGTGGTTAGTATTGATTAAATGTTCAGCAAATTCTGAGAAGCCTGTGTGTGTTAAGCACCTGATATGTTCTTTAACTCTAATATTTATATTTCGCGCGGTTTTTCCTATATAGGTTGCTGGGCAATCGTTGCAATTTAGTCTATAGATGCCAGAGTGGCTTAATTGATCCTCTTTGTCTTTAGAATTAATTAAAATTTTTGCTAAATTATTGTTAGTATAGAAGGCCGGCCTTATTTCTGAAGGAAGTTTAGATATGCAAAGGGAAGACAATTTACTTATATACAAAATTCTACGCCATTGGGTGGGAGCATTATTATTATTAATAGTTGGGAGGGTATTATATAGGAATTTATTTGTTGTGATTCGGCGAAGTTTTTTTGAGAGGATTTTATCAATTAGACCGGAGTCATATCCGTTGTTGATGGCTATTTGTTTAATTGTAAGTAGTTCATTAGAAAAATTATTATTAGATAAGGGGATAGTAACAAGCCGGTGAATCATGCTGTGGAAAGAGGAGTGTTTGTGTGACATAGGGTGGTTGGAGGTATTATGTATTATAGTGTCGGTAAATGTAGGTTTTCTATAAATGTTGAAGCTAATTTTGTTGTTAATAATGGTTAAAGAGAGATCTAGAAAATTTAAGTTGGAGTTTACGCCTATCTCTAGTGTGAACTGGATTTTTGAGTGGAAGGAATTAAGGAGTGATAGGAAGGAGTTGAGTTGACGGTCTGAGCCCGTCCAAATACAAATTATATCGTCGACATACCGTTTCCACAAAAGAAAATTTTTTAACAAAGGGGATTTAGATTCAAATATTTTGTTTTCAATATTATCCATGAATATGTCAGCTAATACCGGGCTGGTGGGCGATCCCATTGCAAGGCCATCTTTTTGTTGGTACACCACATCATTGAATTTAAAATAATTTTGATTTAAGCACAAATTAAAAAGGCGAGAGAGATCATTAGAGAGGTCGTTAGATAAATGGGAATTATTAAGTAAGTTAGATACTAAAGTTTTACATTCAGACACAGGGATATTCGGAAATAAGTTTATAACATCAAATGAAATGAGTTTAGAGTTAGATGGGAGAACTAAGTCTTTCAAATGATTCACTAATTCTATGGAATTTTTAATTGTATAATTAGGGGAAAACACATTGGAATTATTAAACACATTAGTAACAAGAGAGGCTAATTTAAAATTTGGGGCATTACAGCAGGCAACTACTGGGCGAATTGGTGAGTCACTTTTGTGGATTTTTAAGAACCCATATAACCTGGGGATTTTAGGGTTTTTAGTGAGTAATTTAACTTTGTCATAATATGACAAATCTATGAATACTGGGTTTTTACAGTCTTTTAAAGCATTCTTTACATGTTGTTGGTATTTATTAGTGGGGTCTGAACGTAATATTTCAAAATCCTTATTGTTAAGAAAATTGCCAATTTTTGAGTTATATTCACTTCTGGGCATAATTATTACCGTGTTGCCTTTATCGGCCTTTGTTAATATTAAGTTTTCGGTATTTAGCTTGTTTCGAATGGTCCTGGCATGGAGGGTTTCTGGATTGAATGAGGGGATATTTTTGGGGATAAGGTCTTTTAGCACTTCTGCACTTTGATACTGGAATTTTCGTGGAGCTTTATGTAACGCCGTTTCCACATCCACTGCAACATTTTCGATGGCATCACTATAGTTGCGTTCGGTGTAGTTGAGGTTATATTTTAAACCTTTCGACAGGAGGGCCATCTCCTGTCGAAATAAATAAATCAATTAATAAATCACCCATAATACCCGCAAAAAATTTTTACGACCGCGTACAAAATCTTTCGTCAATCCAGTTTCTCCCACAGGAGATGGCCCTCCTGTCGAAAGGTTTAAAATATAACCTCAACTACACCGAACGCAACTATAGTGATGCCATCGAAAATGTTGCAGTGGATGTGGAAACGGCGTTACATAAAGCTCCACGAAAATTCCAGTATCAAAGTGCAGAAGTGCTAAAAGACCTTATCCCCAAAAATATCCCCTCATTCAATCCAGAAACCCTCCATGCCAGGACCATTCGAAACAAGCTAAATACCGAAAACTTAATATTAACAAAGGCCGATAAAGGCAACACGGTAATAATTATGCCCAGAAGTGAATATAACTCAAAAATTGGCAATTTTCTTAACAATAAGGATTTTGAAATATTACGTTCAGACCCCACTAATAAATACCAACAACATGTAAAGAATGCTTTAAAAGACTGTAAAAACCCAGTATTCATAGATTTGTCATATTATGACAAAGTTAAATTACTCACTAAAAACCCTAAAATCCCCAGGTTATATGGGTTCTTAAAAATCCACAAAAGTGACTCACCAATTCGCCCAGTAGTTGCCTGCTGTAATGCCCCAAATTTTAAATTAGCCTCTCTTGTTACTAATGTGTTTAATAATTCCAATGTGTTTTCCCCTAATTATACAATTAAAAATTCCATAGAATTAGTGAATCATTTGAAAGACTTAGTTCTCCCATCTAACTCTAAACTCATTTCATTTGATGTTATAAACTTATTTCCGAATATCCCTGTGTCTGAATGTAAAACTTTAGTATCTAACTTACTTAATAATTCCCATTTATCTAACGACCTCTCTAATGATCTCTCTCGCCTTTTTAATTTGTGCTTAAATCAAAATTATTTTAAATTCAATGATGTGGTGTACCAACAAAAAGATGGCCTTGCAATGGGATCGCCCACCAGCCCGGTATTAGCTGACATATTCATGGATAATATTGAAAACAAAATATTTGAATCTAAATCCCCTTTGTTAAAAAATGTTCTTTTGTGGAAACGGTATGTCGACGATATAATTTGTATTTGGACGGGCTCAGACCGTCAACTCAACTCCTTCCTATCACTCCTTAATTCCTTCCACTCAAAAATCCAGTTCACACTAGAGATAGGCGTAAACTCCAACTTAAATTTTCTAGATCTCTCTTTAACCATTATTAACAACAAAATTAGCTTCAACATTTATAGAAAACCTACATTTACCGACACTATAATACATAATACCTCCAACCACCCTATGTCACACAAACACTCCTCTTTCCACAGCATGATTCACCGGCTTGTTACTATCCCCTTATCTAATAATAATTTTTCTAATGAACTACTTACAATTAAACAAATAGCCATCAACAACGGATATGACTCCGGTCTAATTGATAAAATCCTCTCAAAAAAACTTCGCCGAATCACAACAAATAAATTCCTATATAATACCCTCCCAACTATTAATAATAATAATGCTCCCACCCAATGGCGTAGAATTTTGTATATAAGTAAATTGTCTTCCCTTTGCATATCTAAACTTCCTTCAGAAATAAGGCCGGCCTTCTATACTAACAATAATTTAGCAAAAACTTTAATTAATTCTAAAGACAAAGAGGATCAATTAAGCCACTCTGGCATCTATAGACTAAATTGCAACGATTGCCCAGCAACCTATATAGGAAAAACCGCGCGAAATATAAATATTAGAGTTAAAGAACATATCAGGTGCTTTACACACACAGGCTTCTCAGAATTTGCTGAACATTTAATCAATACTAACCACACATTTAATAAAAATACGGGAGTCCAAATAATTCATAAAAATAAAATAGGAATACGCCTGAATAACTTAGAAGCTTTGGAAATCTCTAAATCAACGAAAAATAATTCCCAAATTTTAAATAAACAGATAGAATTAACCAACAGCCCGATTTTAAAGTTGTTTCCTTGCTCCAACCTAACCCATAACCCCCACCCTTCCTTTGGTCCTCCCCCAACCCCTCCCCCTATCCCTTCCCCATCCCCTCCACCAACCAGTCTCTGATGTTCTCTCCCTCTACTACATACTTTCTCTTTCTTTTATGTTTACCTTATACCTTACTCTGTATTATAATTTAGTATTATATTTTATTGTCCTGATGAAGATTGAGTCCAATCGAAACCGGTCGACTAATATAACTCGAAATTAAAGTGGTTTAAAACTAAGTGTTTGTTTCATTTTGTTTAATGTCAAGCCACAAAGTGTTTGCTTTCTTCGATAATATTTTTTATTCTATAAACGGTATGAAAAGTGATGTGATAGTTTTCTTACTCATTACCTACACAAAATAAATGTGTTTTAAACATATCGAATTCTATCAAAATTGAGGACGTTTTGAGTCAAAATGTTCCGGTAAGTTTTTTTGTTAACATTTTCATCTTAAAAAAATATTTTTTAGAAATACCTATCAAATGTCATCAAGTAGAAACATTTCAAAGGTATTTTTATTTAATTTCTAAAATGGTATTTCTTTTAACGACAACTTTAAAAATAAGCAAAATATAGAACATCTTAGATAGGTACCTCGGGAGCATTCTTGTTGGTAAAAACATTTTAAAACCTCTAGGGTTAAATACCTAATGGCGCGGATACGCTTGCGAGCCGTTAGATGTTAACCAGGGACGAATTAAAATGTAGAAGAGTAAATACATTTTCATTTGGTATTAAAATCTTAACCAGGGACGAATTAGAATGTACAACTCTATGAAACCAAAGGTTCCAACCACAATTTGAGAAAAAAATATAAAACTTTACTGTTATTAATTATTTTTATATGAAACGAAATAAAGTGATTGTGACTATTTTGTTAAAAATACATTTGTCTAAATAAGTGTTTTTTGTTTTTCGTTGTCAGTGATTTACGTTTTTAAGATGAAAAACGTAAGATGACCAATGTTGATGTAAGATGTCCTGTTTTATTTTATGGAATTCAATTTTTTGATTGTTTTCTAATCTTAAAATATTCGAAAGTGCATTTCATCACTTTTCAACAGTTTTCGAATATGTTTTATTCATTATAAGGATTTTATTGCAAACCAGAAATATATTCATATCCACTCGGAAAGAAAATGCAAGAGGCCTGGGAGGTTAAAACTTATATTATAATATGCAAAAAACAAAAATAATTATATACGAATACATCTATTATTACAAAATTGTTTATGTGGCATTTTTGTCTAAATGATTAAAATACGTTAAAACTTAGTGTCAAAATGTTTAAAAACAAAATTGGAACACTAATCTCATCATTTACTTCTCAGTTTATCACTACATCAATTAATTGAATATAATTTTTTTTTCACGTAACAAATTAACAATTTTGGATTTCTTAAAATTTATTTTATAAAACACAATATAATTATTTAACTTAATTAAACATGTTTACCATTACGAGAGTCTAACACTCGAGTGTAAAGGGAAAAAAATAAAAATTAAAACTTAACATATGTATGTAAGTGAAAAGATTTTTGTTTTTTTATGTAATAATATATAAAATAAAATTATGAGATGTCACCGTGATTCAAATTAGCCAAATTATTTAAGGTAGTAAAGTTTATTTTATTTTTAAATTTATTAGAGCCTGGTTCTAATAATTATTGCTTAAAATATTCCGTTGAAGGAATAATTTGATTAATTATAACGATTTTAGATAAAAGAAATAACACAATTTTAAACAATTAAACTAAAACTGTAAATTTCATTTAAAAATATGTGAAATTGACCGGAAAGGAAATCTATACCGGCAACAAAGGATTTTAAAAATATATAAAAAAATTATAAAATCATAATAATACGTAGGTATTTTTAAACGAAAAAATAAACCAAAACAACGCAAAAAACTAGATAATTCATCAAAAGATTTATAAATGTAATAGATTTTATTCAAAGGGTAGAAAAGAGAAATGAATTTACGAAAAATATACAACACTGATTGAAATAATTACTAGGAAATAATAATTTTGACTTACCATTATTTTGTTTCTTAAAACAAACAACACATGTTTACGATATTAAATTGTGATATTAAGCACTGAATATATGACTGAGATGTTTAGTTGTTCACTACACGAGCTCTGTGTTCAAACTGATTTTGTAAGGGCGCGAACCTTCTAAGGTAAACTCAGGAAACAGCCCTAATGATATTTCTGGAAAGGTGTGCCAATGACAGCCTTAATCCCGTTTCGAGCGCCGCGGCGGCGAAACTTGTAAGCTACATTCAACGTTGGCGATCATAACTAACTAACTAACCATCACGCCGTTTCCCCGCAGGGGTAGGCAGAGAGGACGGACCGCCAAACAACTCGGTCTTGGCACACACTCCTTGCCTCATTCACATTCATACATCGTCTCATACATACTCTTCTATTATTCTGACTCTTGACATGGCCCGACTCGAGTATCTGATTCACTTGATCGTGCCATGTCTTCCTCGGGCGTCCCCGACTTCTGCTACCATTCACATTTGCATCATATATCCTCCTTACACTCCTATCTTCGCTCATTCGCTCTACATGCCCAAACCATCTAAGCGTCCCTTTCTTAATCTTACTCATTACGCTTACATCAGCCTTGCACTCTTTGCGGATCTCCACATTCCTCACACGATCAAACATGGTTTTACCACACATACGCCACATACGCCTCAGGGATCTCACTTAATTTTTTGAATTTCCTTAAATACCTGCCTAATTATAATATGGTGGGTTTTATTTATGCACGTAAGTACTCGGTAACTGCAATGCGTCCAATACTAATTAGGTAGGAACCAAATTTCGCCGAAAGATATTATAACCATAACAGAAACTCACAAAAGGTTGGTACCTACTTAACGAAAGCCATGGGTTTTACTGCAATTTAATGGCCACTGTTAATGTGAACTACATAATAATAATTATTTCGTGAAAATCCAATATTAGGATGAGTCACTTCCACAATTACTTTACCTGCCCTACAAGCAAACGACGATTAAAAATAAACAAATCGAAAATATAATTCTAAACTAAACTTAAAACATTTTCCTGTAGATTTGTATGTTTTGAATTCTTATTTATGTTCGTTAACCCCTCAGTCCTCTGGAATATTGACCGTTATATTTCCTAAAGACCGAAATAAATTTAATATTTCTAAACGTATCCAACAACTAAAATCTGTTTTTGAAAGGTGATGAAAGAGGAGTTTAATTTTTATTATCTCTAAATAGTATAAAATAAAGTCGCTATTCGCGTCTGTCTGTTTCTGCGCTTATTTCTTCTAAACTACGCAACGGATTTTTATAGAGTTTTCACTAACATTTAGAGAATTTCTTCCGGAATGTTTATATATACAATACATGCATAGGTATTATATTTATAAAAGAGTATAGAAAAGTCGTAAAAAATATATTTTACATTGTTAACGCTGGCTAAACCTTATGAAATATAACGAAATAATGTACCGCGGAATTGTATATCTTAAAAATGCCTACAGAAAAGTCCGTTTTGGTTTATGTCTATCTCCTAAAGATAACCCCCAGCAACGCCGGGTACACGTTGGCTAGTTAGGAATAGACATACTTTTTGAAAACAAACGAAAAAAAATTAACATGGTCAATCTTACGTTTTTTCGTCAAAACACTAAATTAAAATTACTGAAACGAACAAACGACAAAAACAACATATCTTAATAAAAAAATGTATTTATATGAATAGTGCACATATAATAGGAATTGGGGAATTTTTTCGAATGTTTGTTCTACACGAGGGTAGATAAAATAAATCAGATTGTCGGGTTGATCTAGACGGAATATGAAGATTTATTAAATTGGTAAGTTCTGGTAATAATTAATTATAACAATGCTTAGATATTTGATTTGTTCGTCATTGAAAGGATGAATAATTATTCTTCTCAGTTTGTATCAAATATTTATAAATTATTAGGTACATTTGATAAGATAAAATAAAATGTCAAAGTGCGTGATTACGAATTGGTGGGATTTTTTCATTGAGAGTTGAAAGTTAACAAAATATTAATATTTTTTATTCTATAAACGGTATGAAAAGTGATGTGACAGTTTTCTTACTCATTACCTACACAAAATAAATGTGTTTTAAACATATCGAATTCTATCAAAATTGAGGACGTTTTGAGTCAAAATGTTCCGGTAAGTTTTTTTGTTAACATTTTCATCTTAAAAAAATATTTTTTAGAAATACCTATCAAATGTCATCAAGTAGAAACATTTCAAAGGTATTTTTATTTAATTTCTAAAATGGTATTTCTTTTAACGACAACTTTAAAAATAAGCAAAATATAGAACATCTTAGATAGGTACCTCGGGAGCATTCTTGTTGGTAAAAACATTTTAAAACCTCTAGGGTTAAATACCTAGTGGCGCGGATACGCTTGCGAGCCGTTAGATGTTAACCAGGGACGAATTAAAATGTAGAAGAGTAAATACATTTACATTTGGTATTAAAATCTTAACCAGGGACGAATTAGAATGTACAACTCTATGAAACCAAAGGTTCCAACCACAATTTGAGAAAAAAATATAAAACTTTACTGTTATTAATTATTTTTATATGAAACGAAATAAAGTGATTGTGACTATTTTGTTAAAAATACATTTGTCTAATTATAAAAACCTATGTATTCAAGGAAAATAATACAAAATTTGTGACATAGAACTCAGCTAATTAGGTACAATACTTATGTTACCCTGCAAAAATAATTTACATTTTTTTTTATTTTTTTTTTTTATAAATTTAATTTAGATTAAATTTGATAATATTATTATTAAGTTCTGCAAGTGTTTTAGTTTTTTATTATTGTGACAGCTGTTTTGGCTTACAAGGCCATTTTCAAACTGTGGTTAGTCCACATTGAGACGACGTATTTATGCTATTTCAAATGTAAATTTTGAAGGTGATTTATTACTGGTTACACCGATGACAATATGATCTATTGTTGGTTAAACCAATCTATGTTTTCCCCTCAGTAAATGGTAATGAGTTCTTAATTATTTACTAATGACTTTATTGCTATGAATTATTTGGGTGCATTATACTGTTTGGGTTTTGTGAAACTACTGAGAAGTGGTGAGTAAATTATTTTCCGTACTTTATTAATTAGTGTTAAGTTTGGGTCATTCGTTCGTTTATTGATTTCTAATTGTTCAAGTTATAATAATAATAATAATTATAATTGGATAATTTGTATAGCGCCGTTTTTGTGAAAAATCACCTCAAGGGCGCTGTACAATGTATTTCCTAGGATCTACATTTGTTATTTAGACCAACTGTGCCAGCACGAGGTTCGTCATCCGTTCAGGCATGTGTCTGCCGCCAATATAGCGCTGACATGTGTCTGCTGCCAATAAAGAGCGCTGACACAACATCCTCACATAGACAACAAACCTTGGCAGCACCGCTGTGACGCTCGACGAAGACAGAAGATGGAGACTCTGCTGCAAGAGTCCTAGGTAGCGAAGGAACTGTACCAGCTGCTGCAGGGAGAGAGACTACCCCGTCCACCAACTGTGCCAGCACGAGGCTCGTCATCCGTTCAGGCATGTGTCCGCCGCTAATATAGCGCTGACATGTGTCTGCTGCCAATAAAGAGCGCCGACACAACTTCCTCACATAGATAACAGACCTTGGCAGCACCGCTGTGCAAAATCACCTCATCCTAGTTTACCTAAGTCTCTCCAGTCACCTCCCAGCCTTTCATGCCACCCAGTGCATCCTCTCGACCCTTTCAGACTCCTTCCTGGCTCCAATACATTATTTCTATTGTCGTGATCCGACGATTTCACACCTCTGTCTCAGACCCTTAGGGCTCGCTTATCGCAGGCTATCATAAGCAAAATCTTGAACCAAAGTCAATTTAATCTAATGCCCTTTTCTATATGCAATGGTTTAGGACCCTTGTTGTTAAGTGGGGTATGATTATTCACCAAGAGATGTTCTGCGAATTTTAAGGATGTGTTTTTATTATTATAACATCGTATATGTTCTTTGAATCTAGTTGAGAATGCCCTCCCCGTTTGTCCGATGTAAGTGGCGTTACAATCGGCGTGGTCACATTTTAATTCATATATGCCACTGTTATTGAGTATAGGGATTTTACTTTTAGAGTTTTTAAGGCTTGTTCCTAAATTATTGTTTGTTCGAAAAGCTATATTTAAACCACATTTTTTAATTTATTTTGCAATTTTTTCAGATATTGGGCCGAGGAATTCGAGACATGCAAATTTTTCTATATTTTTGTTATTTACCGGATATATTAAATTGATTTTATTTTTATATTTCTTATTTTTTAATATTTTTTCAATGTTATTTGCCTCATAGCCGTTGTTAATCGCGATCGTTTTTATCGTTTCCTTTTCTTTTATATAAGCTTTATTGTCTAAGGGAATGTTAATGAGTCTATGTACCATTGAATGGTAAGCTGATAATTTATGGGACCAAGGATGATTTGAATTTGAATTTATTGTTGTATCTGTAAAAGTTGGTTTTCTAAATATTTCAAAGGTATGTTTATTATTACTTTTACCAATTGTCAGATCTAAAAACTTAACACTAATTAATAAAGTACGGAAAATAATTAACTCACCACTTCTCAGTATTTTCACAAAACCCAAGCAGTATAATGCACCCAAATAATTCATAGCAATAAAGTCATTAGTAAATAATTAAGAACTCATGACCATTTACTGAGGGGAAAACATAGATTGGTTTAATCAACAATAGATCATATTGTCATCGGTGTAACCAGTAATAAATCACCTTCAAAATTTACATTTGAAATAGCATAAATACGTCGTCTCAATGTGGACTAACCACAGTTTGAAAATGGCCTTGTAAGCCGAAACAGCTGTCACAATAATAAAAAACAATAAATAAGTAAACAAAACAATGCAACCTACCGACGACAATATTATATACGCAGTCAGTCTGGCATATTACGACAATTCGCCAAAAGGTTCGAGTCTACCGCCTATGCATAATTGCCGCGCTGTCGAAGATTCCTGAAATACACAGAATGTGCGAGTGCCTCGGATTTAGTTGCAATTCATCTACCTACTGTTGCCACCGGCCGAACAGTATAAATAAGCCCGACGCAGCGAGTCAGTCAGTCAGTCATCAATCTGCCGTCAGTGGACAAATCTCACGAGTGACGATCGGTGCGCCCCGCGCCCTCCCGCAAAGGACAATACACCCGGCTTTGCCCGTACAATCATGGACTCTATCGGGACATCATCTTAGCGCCTCGGCCACGTCCCTGGCCAGCGCTACACGGATTACAGCGCCCTGGTTCCAGCGTCTCTAACCAACGCTTCATCCACGCATCATGACCACCACGAGGACCCGCAGCATCCTCACTGGTCTACGCAGCTCCCGCCCAACCGCCTACAAGGTCCGCCGCACCTTCGGCCTTTCTATGGAAACAGTTTTTTCAGGCTCTATGGTACCAAACGGGCTGATTTTTTGAAAAAGTGATAAAAATCGTTATCCAAAACGAAATCAGTCATAAAATCTACATAAAGTTGTATTTTTAGAAAAATCACGAGTTTTATGGACGATAATTTCAGACTTGGGTACAAAAAATGGAAGCAGTTTTTTCAATCTCTATGGTAACAAACGGGCTGAAATTTTGGAATAGTGATAAGAATCATGATCCAAAACGATTTCAGTCACAAAATTTGCATTAAGTTGGATTTTTAGAAAAATCACGAATCTTTTGGACGCTAATTTCAGACTTGGGTTCGAACTATGTAAACAGTTTTTTCAGGCTCTATAGTACCAAACGGGATGATTTTTTGAAATAGTGATAAGAATCGTTATCCAAAACGATTTTAGTCACAAAATTTCCATAAAGTTGGATTTTTTGAAAAATCACGATTTTTATGGACGCTTATTTCAGACTTGGGTTCGATCTATGGAAGCAGTTTTTTTAGGCTCTATGGTACCATACGGGATGATTTTTTGAAAAAAGTGATAAGAATCGTTATCCAAAACGAAATCAGTCATAAAATCAACATCAAATTGTATTTTAAGAAAAAAAACGAGTTTTATGGACGATAATTTCAGACTTGGGTTCGATCTATGGAAACAGTTTTTTCAGGCTCTATGGTACAAAACGGGCTGATTTTTTGAAAAAGTGATAAAAATCGTTATCCAAAACGAAATCAGTCATAAAATCTACATAAAGTTGTATTTTAAGAAAAATCACGAGTTTTATGGACGCTTATTTCAGACTTGGGTTCGATCTATGGAAACAGTTTTTTCAGGCTCTATGGTACGAAACGGGATGATTTTTTGAAAAAAGTGATAAGAATCGTTATACAAAACGAAATCAGTCATAAAATCAACATAAAATTGTATTTTTAGAAAAATCACGAGTTTTATGGACGATAATTTCAGACTTGGGTTCGATCTATGGAAACAGTTTTTTCAGCCTCGATGGTACCAAACGGGCTGAAATTTTGAAATAATGATAAGAATCGTTAGCCAAAACGAATTCAGTCACAACATTTAAATAAAGTTGTATTTTTAGAAAAATCATGAGTTTTATGGACGATAATTTCAGACTTGGGTTCGAAAATTGGAAGCAGTTTTTTAAATCTCTATGGTAACAAACGGGCTGAAATTTTGGAATAGTGATAAGAATCATGATCCAAAACGATTTCAGTCACAAAATTTTCATTAAGTTGGATTTTTAGAAAAATTACGATTCTTTTGGAGTCTAATTTCAGACTTGGGTTCGAACTATGGAAACAGTTTTTTCAGGCTCTATGGTACCAAACGGGATGATTTTTTGAAAAAAGTGATAAAAATCGTTATCCAAAACGAAATCAGTCATAAAATCTACATAAAGTTGTATTTTTAGAAAAATCACGAGTTCTATGGACGATAATTTCAGACATGGGTTCGATCTATGGAAACAGTTTTTTCAGGCTCTATGGTACCAAACGGGCTGATTTTTTGAAAAAAGTGATAAAAATCGTTATCCAAAACGAAATCAGTCATAAAATCTACATAATATTGTATTTTTAGAAAAATCACGAGTTTTATGGACGATAATTTCAGACTTGGGTTTAAAAATTGGAAGCAGTTTTTTCAAGCTCTATGGTACCAAACGGACTGAAATTTTGGATTAGTGATAAGAATCATGATCCAAAACGATTTCAGTAACATAATCTGCATAAAGTTGTATTTTTTGAAAAATGACTTTTTGGACGCTTATTTCAGACTTGGGCTCGAACTTTGGAAGAAGTTTTTTCGATCCAAAACGATTTCAGTCACAAAATTTCCATAAAGTTGGATTTTTTTAAAAATCACGATTTTTATGGACGCTAATTTCAGACTTGGGTTCGATCTATGGAAACAGGTTTTTCAGGCTCTATGGTACCAAACGGGCTGAAATTTTGAAATAGTGATAAGAATCGTTATCCAAACGAATTCAGTCATAAAATCTACATAAAGTTGTATTTTTAGAAAAATCACGAGTTCTATGGACGATAATTTCAGACATGGGTTCGATCTATGGAAACAGTTTTTTCAGGCTCTATGGTACCAAACGGGCTGATTTTTTGAAAAAAGTGATAAAAATCGTTATCCAAAACGAAATCAGTCATAAAATCTACATAATATTGTATTTTTAGAAAAATCACGAGTTTTATGGACGATAATTTCAGACTTGGGTTTAAAAATTGGAAGCAGTTTTTTCAAGCTCTATGGTACCAAACGGACTGAAATTTTGGATTAGTGATAAGAATCATGATCCAAAACGATTTCAGTAACATAATCTGCATAAAGTTGTATTTTTTGAAAAATGACTTTTTGGACGCTTATTTCAGACTTGGGCTCGAACTTTGGAAGAAGTTTTTTCGATCCAAAACGATTTCAGTCACAAAATTTCCATAAAGTTGGATTTTTACTAACCACAGTTTGAAAATGGCCTTGTAAGCCGAAACAGCTGTCACAATAATAAAAAACAATAAATAAGTAAACAAAACAATGCAACCTACCGGCGACAATATTATATACGCAGTCAGTCTGGCATATTACGACAATTCGCCAAAAGGTTCGAGTCTACCGCCTATGCATAATTGCCGCGCTGTCGAAGATTCCTGAAATACACAGAATGTGCGAGTGCCTCGGATTTAGTTGCAATTCATCTACCTACTGTTGCCACCGGCCGAACAGTATAAATAAGCCCGACGCAGCGAGTCAGTCAGTCAGTCATCAATCTGCCGTCAGTGGACAAATCTCACGAGTGACGATCGGTGCGCCCCGCGCCCTCCCGCAAAGGACAATACACCCGGCTTTGCCCGTACAATCATCAGTGGCGGATCCAGGGGGGGGGTCACGGTGGTCATGACCCCCCCCCCTGGGCCCCAGCCCAGGGGGGGTCATGACTACCTAGGTCCTGGGCCCATCCAGGACCTAGGTGGACCACTAATTAAAATTGTTAAACATAATGTTTTTATATATTTTTTGTCACAATATAAATTTTATTTAAGTACTTTCAATATTTAATTAATTTAATATAATACTTTGTTTGACGGCAAACGCATTATTCGGGAACGAACGCATCGAAAATTCGAATGTTACCGCGTCACCGCGCACCGCCACCGGCGCGCGCTTCGGCCGCCACCTTTCATATTATTATGACACATTTCGTGTAACCACGTGTGACGCTTGCGCGCGCTTTGTTTCGACTAACGTCTAGCGTCTAGCAAAACATAACCTCAATCGGAACGACTAAACTTTATTAATAAAGTGTTTACTTTTATTTGTTTACTAAGTTTAAAAAAATAAGTTCCAATATAAGTAATAGTGTTCTTAAAAATTGTTGCTGCAAATTCAATTCATTACAAGAAATGGTAAGTAATCTAATCAGTTTCTTCATTATGCCAGTGTATGTGTGTTTAAACTCAAATGTTATTTGTTAATGTTCTAAGGCTGGGGTTAAACTCGTAAGTTTTTTTCCTGTAAATCGCTCTTGAAGGCGAGTTTGGCCAAATTCCCAATGTAAACGACACCAAAAGTCACTTAACGTAATTTTAGTAAGTTACAGAACTTATTCTTTCGGAAGTTTTTTGACAGGTCTGGACAGGTCTAACGCGCCCGCGCGAATTACCAGGCTTCCTATACTTCCTAAAGCAATTCTTAAGGCGAGACACAACCTCGTTCATCGAGGTTTTGCCCAAGGCTAACATTTTAATTTATTTCGGCGAAATTATAATTGAATTATAGTTGACGAATATAATGCCTAAATTCAGTATTGGTAGATCAGAGTTAATATTTTATAAGAATAATTTTTAAATATATGTAGCTGTGAGCTGTTCCTTGAAAATGTCTAATACTGAGATTTGTTTGCCGGGGTTCGAACCTGCGATATCTATTGTATTTGTTTTAATTATGCTCTTTTAGGATAAATTTAGAATAGCTAGAGGCAAGTTATTTATTTTAACCTTTTTTTTAAGTGTATGTATCCATAAATTGATGCATCTATTGTAGAATATATTTAAACCTAGCTGTGAGTTGTTCTATCATCATTTCTAATATTGAGATTGGTTTTGTTGATTTGTTTCCAAAAAATTTATTTGTAAATAAATTTTACAAAAATTTTAGATGTGGAAATTTGATAAAGTGTATGTAAATTTGATAAAAGTACATGTACCGGACGGTGTGTACCGCTCTCGGCGACCGTCATTTCATAATGGTCGAAGCGCGGAGCGGGAGCGTGGTTTTAGAACTTACGTGGGGCTTCGATACCTCGAGTCCCGCTCGCCCCCGCATCGCTTCCCCACACCACAAGCGCCTGGCCGGCCCAGGCGACCGCCCCGGACCAATCAACGCGCCCCTAAGCAACGCTGTACGGGGAAATAGTTTGAATTGACTATGTATTAAAATGTTTAGACTAATTTTGAGAGAGTTCGGCCGTAGATATTACGAAATAAAAGACCTTGATAAAACGGCCGGACTCTCCTTAGCATAACTAGATAATAAGAATTTGTGTAAAATTAAATATAAGAAAATTAATTACGATTTCCCCTGAATATGTTGGGCCGGGGACCCCCACACTGAATGAATTATGTACAACTGATTAATAAATAAAAATGCTAGGGAGGAGTGGTTAGGGTCGATTAAAAGAGCATAAAGAGTAGAGTAGTTCTAAAGGTTGTGACCTCTGCTAATTAAATCTTAGCGGACCTCACAGCCCGCGGATCATCAACAACCCGCGAATGAAGGCAGCGCGTCGATCCCGCCCTCCCCAAAGTCGGGAGAGGGGGATTGCACAATAAATACGGCGCGCCAGCCTTCAGCTCGCTCTCTCTGCCTTGGACCGCCACCAGCTACTCTACTCTCGCTTTTCCTGACTGCTTCTCTCTGGATCTCAACTTGGATACTTCTTTGACTTGGCTCCCCTCTGGATTTCTGCCCCTACCTGCCTCCTCCCGCACCGAGGATAAAGCAGATTCCGGCCCCGAACTGAGCAAGGATAAAGAAGATTCCTGTACCGACCGGAGCAAGGATAAAAGCAGATTCCTGTACCGACCGGAGCAAGGATAAAAGTACATTCCTTTACCGACCCGAGCAAGGGTAAAGCAGATTTCTACCCGGACCTAGCGGCTACTACGGACTGACCGGCCCCCTATTTTACAGTCTGTGTAAAAGACCTAGCTGGTCGATTACAGTACATATACCTAGTTTTGTAAAAGAACGTATTAGTTACATTTTGTTAATATATATACATATTATATTTAACTTAATCAAGTTTCTTTTTATTAATATTTATATGTACCTATTAATAATTCACTTTCAGAATATTTTTGTTTGGATTGTAAATAAATAAAATCAATTCAAATTTTATAAATATTTAATTTTATTAGCGTTCCCCATAGTTTGAGGATTGTCGATAATATTGACTACGCTGCCGGCTCGGCCGCTGCTGGCAAAATAGAATGGACGGTATTCATCCACCAGGTAACAAGGTATTAACAAGCGTATGGAAGCATCGGCGAACGGAGATCTCGCTGGGCGCTTCTTACGTATTGCAAGCACCGCGTCATGGCAACAATATTTATTTCAAATTACTTGCCTCGTGCAAATCAGGCCAAAATATGACGGTGCAAGGCGCTCGGTTTTAAAATTTATAAAGCACAAGAATCGAAATATATCCAGCGTTTATATTCCTCTTAAATATGGAAGTACAGTACTTACATTTATTAATAACATTTGCTGCACACGATTGGTCCTAAAGGAGTTCAAATTTTTAATTCATTCGGCCTCACTATTGAGAAGAGCACGCTGGAAGGCATTATTCTACTCTTCGATAGACTGGATAGACACTTCATACCTACAGTGAATATTACAGTGGAACGATTCAAATTCTTTACCAGGAAGCAAAGAAATAACGGTCAACAAGCTGTTATTATTTGTCTATTTTGTCGTGACAAGCAAAGTGTTACAATAATAATGTCGAGTCAAATTCTGCAAATGCAGAATGCTACGGATATGGTTGGCGAGTGGAAACGTTTTAAGCAATCATTTCTTTTATATATGATGGCGAATAACTACAACGAGGAAAAGGAAATTCAAAAAGTTGCAAGATTCCTACACACAATACTATGTTGAAGACACACCTGACACCATGTTATATTGTGGTGAAATAAGAACACGATTAATAATTGTAATCTGTACTGTATTGGTTGACAATTGACATTACACGAGCCTACGCCGCCCGGGCTTGCGGAGCAAAAGACAATCTTAATGATATACCTAGTGTTACCATATCCAACAATACCTACTTTTTACTTGTATATATTATTATCAAAATTAAATTATAACTTCTTGTAACTGTAACTGACCGGACCTAAGTCCTCCATCACAACACAAGCAAGCATTTTCGGCTTTCTGTGGTGGTGGTAGGAGTTATTGTTGGGTTATTCGTAACCCGGGAATGTTTGTCTTTCTTTAAAAAAAAAAAAAAAAACTTGACCACGACTACGTGACCCCCCCCTGGCGCCAAAGCTGGATCCGCCCTTGACAATCATGGACTCTATCGGGACATCATCTTAGCGCCTCGGCCACGTCCCTGGCCAGCGCTACACGGATTACAGCGCCCTGGTTCCAGCGTCTCTAACCAACGCTTCATCCACGCATCATGACCACCACGAGGACCCGCAGCATCCTCACTGGTCTACGCAGCTCCCGCCCAACCGCCTACAAGGTCCGCCGCACCTTCGGCCTTTCTATGGAAACAGTTTTTTCAGGCTCTATGGTACCAAACGGGCTGATTTATTGAAAAAGTGATAAAAATCGTTATCCAAAACGAAATCAGTCATAAAATCTACATAAAGTTGTATTTTTAGAAAAATCACGAGTTTTATGGACGATAATTTCAGACTTGGGTACAAAAAATGGAAGCAGTTTTTTCAATCTCTATGGTAACAAACGGGCTGAAATTTTGGAATAGTGATAAGAATCATGATCCAAAACGATTTCAGTCACAAAATTTGCATTAAGTTGGATTTTTAGAAAAATCACGAATCTTTTGGACGCTAATTTCAGACTTGGGTTCGAACTATGTAAACAGTTTTTTCAGGCTCTATAGTACCAAACGGGCTGAAATTTTGAAATAGTGATAAGAATCGTTATCCAAACGAATTCAGTCACAAAATCTACATAAAGTTGTATTTTTAGAAAAATCACGAGTTTTATGGACGCAATGGTTCGAACTTTGGAAACACTTTTATCAGTCTCTATGAGACCGAATGTCACAAAATCTCTATAAAATTGTATTTTTAGAAAAATCATGACTCTTTTGGACGCTAATTTCAGACTTTTGTTCGATCTTTGGAAGCAGTTTTTCTAGTTCTGTCAAAATCTGATACCATAGACAAAATCATTTACCACAAACAAACAAAAAATTCTCACGTTCTAAATCGCTTCTTTTCAAAGCATTCATTTCAATTTTACAAAAAGACATATTTAATAAAACTTGACAACAAACCTTGACATAAAAATCTACAGATTGGGTATTCGGAAAACTGACAAACCGAGAAGTATAAAAGTTGAATTTCCGGAAGCTAAATGGCCGAAAATTCTACTAAAAAAGAAAGACACTCTAAAGAATCATATCCGAATTTATCAAGACCAGTCTTTTCTACAACGTAAATATTTAATAGATTAAAGAGAAGAACTGGAAAAAAGGAAGTCTTCAGGTGAAACGGATATCACAATAAAATATATTAATAACAATCCTACAATCGTTAAAACGATCCCAAAAAACTAAACACTAAAATTTCATTATACTATCAAAACGTACGTGGAATTCGGACAAAATTACAGGACCTGAAAACAAACATACCAACCTTAAACTACAACTCCTACGCCTTCACTGAGACTTGGCTAAATAAAAACATTGAAACTTCCGAATTGGGCTTCTTTAATCACACAGTATATAGAAAAGACAGAAGCGAAAGCATTAAAACCAGAGGAGGAGGTGTATTGTTATCCATAAACAATAGACTCAAATCAAGAAAACTCAAGTGCATACATACACATCTTGAACAATTATTCATCATGGTGTCCACCAAAAGTGAAAAAATCATCATTGGCTGTATTTACATTTCCCCATCTTCCGACGCCCAATTATACAAGGACCACTACTTCGAAATCGAAACAATCAGAAGGAAATTTCCTGGCGCCACCACGATTATGACAGGAGACTACAATCTGCCAAATGTCATGTGGGACATAGATAACATTAAAACTTCTACCACGGACAACATCAACCATGGTTCTCATGAGATAATCGAGATGTCAAATTTTCTAAATCTACGACAGTTAAACTATGTACTCAATATTAATTCTCGTCTTCTCGACCTAGTTTTTCCAAATTCTTTATTTGTTAAAGTATCCGCATCTATTGAATCTATACTCCCAATAGACAAATATCACCCCCCTCTACTGATCGAATGCAACTGTTCAATTAAAAAAAATAAATCCATCGGCATCAACAAAATTGAACTTCTTCAAAGCCGATTTTAATCAAATCACCAATCTTTTATCTTCAACTGACTGGAACTTCTTGGACTCTGAAGAAAACATAAATAGAATAGTAGATAAATTTTACTCAATTTTAA
The DNA here is from genome assembly GCF_061612785.1 of Hesperophylax consimilis. Classification (NCBI taxonomy): domain Eukaryota; kingdom Metazoa; phylum Arthropoda; class Insecta; order Trichoptera; family Limnephilidae; genus Hesperophylax; species Hesperophylax consimilis. Next base: position 2,039 of record NW_028301320.1, on the reverse strand, counting down.
ATAAATCTATTGATTCACTTGTACCTGTCTCAAAAATGTATGTACATAACTATCCAAAGTGGTTCAGTAACGATCTCATTAAAATAATTAGAGACAAAAAAATAGCTCATAAAATCTACAAATCAACACGCAATCCTATTGATGACGCTAAATTTAACGAACTCAGAAAGTCAACCAAAAAAATTTCCAAGCAATGTTATAAAAAGTGCATCGACAAATGTGAAGAATTGGCTCTTGCCAACCCCCATAACATCTTTAAATTTTCAAAATTACTTTACAACAATGACTCCGGTATTCCCTCTAACATGTATTTAGATAACAAAACGGCAGATAATTCCCAAGAAGTTGTTGATCTGTTTGCTGAATTCTTCAGTAAAATCTATGCTTCTACAAACAACTCACCAATGCTCGACGCCACAACACCTTATAATAATAACATCGATTTCAATCAATGCATATTTGAAGAACGTGATATAAGAACCAAATTAAAATCCCTTGTCCTTAACAAATCGGCTGGTCCTGATAAAATCCCACCAATCTTCTTATCGAAATGCTCATCAGTATTGACTTATCCTCTAACTAAACTTTTTAATGTGTTCATAAAAACTGGCATTTTTCCGATAAAATGGAAATCAAGCTTTCTGTCTCCAATATTCAAGAAAGGTGATAAATCTGATATATCCAACTATAGACCTATCTGTATCCAGTCTTCAATCCCGAAAATACTTGAATCTGTCCTGCTCTCTAAACTCTCGCCTGAAATCAATAGAGTAATTTCATATCGACAACACGGTTTCATAGCAAAAAGATCTACTCTAACAAACTTAATGATATATCAGGAATATATAACTAATTCCATAAACAATCGTCTTCAAACAGATGTAGTGTACACAGACTTAAGTAAGGCTTTCGAAAAAGTCTCACATAAAATTATTTAAAGCAAACTAAGATCCCTAGGTATAACTGGGCATATTTTAAGATGGTTCGAAACTACCTTCACAAAAAAAAATATCAGTAAAAATCAATTCACATTTTTCACATCACTTTGAAATCTTCACCGGAGTCCCACAGGGGTCACATCTGGGCCCAGTGTTATTTTCCTTGTTTATCAACGACATAACTACCATCTTTGATGGAGTTATGATACTTTTATTTGCGGACGATTTAAAAATTTACAAAACAATAACTAATCTTAATGACTGTAGCGTATTGCAATCAAATCTTGTGAGGCTACAAGAGTGGTGCACCCTTAATGAACTGTTTCTCAACATTGAAAAATGTCAATCAATAACTTTTACCCGAATCAAAAATCCCATTAAATATCAATATAGTATCAACAACAATGTCCTAAAAAGAGTCGAACAACTTAAGGACCTTGGTATATTATTTGACAGTAAATTAACTTTTGTTCCTCATATAAATGAAATAACCAACAAGGCCATGAAATGCCTGGGGTTCATTCTGAGGACGATAAAAGAATTTAAAACAATTAATTCCTTCAAATTGCTTTATACTGGGTTGGTAAGAAGTAATTTGGAGTACAACTCAACAATCTGGGCTCCATTTTATAAGACTCATCAGCAAAAAATCGAAAGAGTACAACATAATTTTCTAAGGTTTATTAATTACAAACTTGGAATACCAATCGAAGAACTTAATTAAACATGTCTAATGGAATTACTAAACCTAAGCGATTTAACTACAAGACGCACAGTGAGTGACTTAGTTTGCCTTTTCAATATATCTAATGGCAACCTGGACGCCCTCGATTTAACGAACTTAATTAATTTGCGTATACCTACCCGTGATACCCGTTTAAATGCTCTATATTTTGTTACCAAATCTGCCAATAATTACTTCGTAAACTCTCCAATTCAAAGGCTTCATACACTTGGAAACAAATATAGTTCAATCGATGTCTATCATTTCCAATCGGTTTCCAAATTTAAAACCAAAATATTAGAACTTTTAAAATAAAACAACAAACATCTAGCTATTGCACCCCTTATTGAATTATTTCCTCAAGATTGACAAAACAG
>NW_028301319.1:0-126696 GCF_061612785.1 Hesperophylax consimilis | reverse complement strand
CGTTAAATCATCTTAAAACGCTGTAAAATATAGAAAAACCATTAAAAAGTGATAAATCGTCGTATTACACTAATTATCATTGAAAAACCCTAAAACTTTGTCAAATCGTCGTCAAACAGTGAGAATACCAGAACAACCTCATAAGAGCGTTAAATCGTCTAAAAACGCTGGAAAATATAGAAAAACCATTAAAAAGTGTTAAATCGTCGTAATACACTAAAAATCATTGAAAAACCCTAAAAATTTGTCAAATCGTCGTTAAACAGTGAAAATACCAGAACAACCTTATAAGAGCGTTAAATCGTCTAAAAACGCTGTAAAATATAGAAAAACCATTAAAAAGTGTTAAATCGTCGTATTACACTAAAAATCATTGAAAAACACTTAAAATTTGTCAAACCGTCGTAAAACAGTGAAAATTTCAGATAAACCTTACAAGAGCGTTTTATCGTCGTAAAACAGTGAAAATACCAGAAAAACCTTATAAGAGCGTTAAATCGTCGTAAAACAGTGAAAATACCAGAAAAACCTTAAAAGAGCGTTAAATCGTCGTAAAACAGTGTTAATACCAGAAAAACCTTATAAGAGCGTCAAGTCGTCGTTAAACAGTGAAAATACCAGAAAAACCTTATAGGAGCCTTAAATCGACGTAAAACAGTGAAAATACCAGAAAAACTTTATAAGAGCGTTTAATCGACGTAAAACAGTTAAGATACCAGAAAAACCTTATAAGAGCGTTTAATCGTCGTAAAACAGTGAAAATACCAGAACAACCTTATAAGAGCGTTAAATCGTCGAAAAACGCTGTAAAATATAGAAAAACCATTAACTGTGTTAAATCGTCGTATTACAGTAAAAATCATTGAAAAACACTTAAAATTTGTCAAACCGTCGTAAAACAGTGAAAATTTCAGATAAACCTAACAAGAGCGTTTTATCGTCGTAAAACAGTGAAAATACCAGAAAAACCTTATAAGAGCGTTAAATCGTCGTAAAACAGTGAAAATACCAGAAAAACTCTATTAGAGCGTTAAATCGTCGTTAAACAGTGTATATACCAGAAAAACCTTATAAGAGCGTCAAATCGTCGTTAAACAGTGAAAATACCAGAGAAACCTTATAAGAGCGTTAAATCGTCGAAAAACAGTGAAAATACCAGAAAAACCTTATAAGAGCGTAAAATCGTCGTAAAACAGTGTAAATACCAGAAAAACCTTATAAGAGCGTTAAATCGTCGTAAAACAGTGAAAATACCAGAAAAACCTTATAAGAGCGTTAAATCATCTTAAAAAGCTGTAAAATATAGAAAAACCATTAAAAAGTGATAAATCGTCGTATTACACTAATAATCATTGAAAAACCCTAAAAATTTGTCAAATCGTCGTAAAACAGTGAAAATACAGGAAAAACCTTATAAGAGCGTTTAATCGTCGTAAAACAGTGAAAATACCAGAAAAACCTTATAAGAGCGTTAAATCGTCCTCAAACGCTGTAAAATATAGAAAAACCATTAAAAAGTGTTTGATCGTCGTATTTCACTGAAAATCATTAAAAAACTCTTACAATTTGTCAGATTATCGTAAAACAGTTCAAATACCACAAAAACCTTAAACGAGCGTTTAATCGTCGTAAAACAGTGAAAATACCAGAAAAACCTTAGAAGAGCGTCAAATCGTCGTTAAACAGTGTAAATACCAGAAAAACCTTTAAAGAGCGTCAAATCGTCGTTAAACAGTGAAAATACCAGAGAAACTTTATAAGAGCGTTAAATCGACGAAAAACAGTGAAAATACCAGAAAAACCTTATACGAGCGTTAAATCGTCGTAAAACAGTGAAAATACCAGAAAAACCTTATAAGAGCGTTAAATCGTCGCAAAACAGTGAAAATACCAGAAAAACCTTATAAGAGCGTCAAGTCGTCGTTAAACAGTGAAAATACCAGAAAAACCTTATAAGAGCGTTAAATCGTCGTAAAACAGTGAAAATACCAGAAAAACCTTATAAGAGCGTTAAATCGTCGTCAAACAGTGAAAATACCAGAAAAACCTTAAAAGAGCGTTAAATCGTCGTAAAACTGTGAAAATAACAGAAAAACCTTATAAGAGCGTTTAATCGTCGTAAAACAGTGAAAATACCAGAAAAACCTTAGAAGAGCGTAAAATCGTCGTTAAACAGTGTAAATACCAGAAAAACCTTTAAAGAGCGTCAAATCGTCGTTAAACAGTTAAAATACCAGAGAAACCTTATAAGAGCGTTAAATCGACAAAAAACAGTGAAAATACCAGAAAAACCTTATACGAGCGTTAAATCGTCGTAAAACAGTGTAAATACCAGAAAAACCTTATAAGAGCGTTAAATCGTCTAAAAACGCTGTAAAATATAGAGAAACCATTAAAAAGTGTTAAATCGTCGTATTACACTAAAAATCATTGAAAAACACTTAAAATTTGTCAAACCGTCGTAAAACAGTGAAAATTTCAGATAAACCTTACAAGAGCGTTTTATCGTCGTAAAACAGTGAAAATACCAGAAAAACCTTATAAGAGCGTTAAATCGTCGTAAAACAGTGAAAATACCAGAAAAACCTTAGAAGAGCGTTAAATCGTCGAAAAACAGTGTAAATACCAGAAAAACCTTATAAGAGCGTCAAGTCGTCGTTAAACAGTGAAAATACCAGAAAAACCTTATTAGAGCGTTAAATCGACGTAAAACAGTGAAAATACCACAAAAACCTTATACGAGCGTTTAATCGTCGTAAAACAGTGAAAATACCAGAAAAACCTTAGAAGAGCGTCAAATCGTCGTTGAACAGTGTAAATACCAGAAAAACCTTATAAGAGCGTCAAATCGTCGTTAAACAGTGAAAATACCAGAGAAACCTTATAAGAGCGTTAAATCGACGAAAAACAGTGAAAATACCAGAAAAACCTTATACGAGCGTTAAATCGTCGTAAAACAGTGAAAATACCAGAAAAACCTTATAAGAGCGTTAAATCGTCGCAAAACAGTGAAAATACCTGAAAAACCTTATAAGAGCGTTAAATCGTCGTAAAACAGTGTAAATACCAGAAAAACCTTATAAGAGCGTCAAGTCATCGTTAAACAGTAAAAATTCCAGAAAAAACTTAAAAGAGCGTTAAATCGACGTAAAAAAGTTAAAATTCCAGAAAAACCTTATAAGAGCGTTAAATCATCTTAAAACGCTGTAAAATATAGAAAAACTATTAAAAAGTGATAAATCGTCGAATTACACTAAAAATCATTGAAAAACCCTTCAAATTTGTCAAATCGTCGTTAAACAGTGAAAATACCAGAAAAACCTTTTAAGAGCGTTAAATCGTCGTAAAACAGTGAAAATACCAGAAAAACCTTATAAGATCGTTGATTTGTCTTTAAACGCTGTAAAATATAGAAAAACCATTAAAAAGTGTTAAATCGTCGTATTAAACTAAAAATCGTTGAAAAACCCTTAATATTTGTCAAATCGTCGTTAAACAGTGAAAATACCAGAAAAACCTTATAAGAGCGTTAAATCGACGTAAAACAGTTAAAATACCAGAAAAAACCTTATAAGAGCGTTTAATCGTCGTAAAACAGTGAAAATACCAGAAAAACCTTATAAGAGCGTCAAATCGTCGTAAAACAGTGTAAATACCAGAAAAACCTCAAAAGAGCGTTGAATCGTCGTAAAACAGTGAAAATACCAGAAAAACCTTATTAGAGCGTTAATTCGTCCTAAAACAGTGTAAATACCAGAAAAACCTTATAAGAACGTCAAGTCGTCGTTAAACAGTGAAAATACCAGAAAAACCTTATAAGAGCGTTAAATCGACGTAAAACAGTTAAAATACCAGAAAAACCTTATAAGAGCGTTAAATCATCTTTAAACGCTGTAAAATATAGAAAAACCATTAAAAAGTGATAAATCGTCGTATTACACTAATAATCATTGAAAAACCCTAAAAATTTGTTAAATCGTCGTAAAACAGTGAAAATACCAGAACAACCTTATAAGAGCGTTAAATCGTCGAAAAACTCTGTAAAATATAGAAAAACCATTAAAAATTGTTAAATCGTCGTTAAACAGTGAAAATACCAGAGAAACCTTAAAAGAGCGTTAAATCGACGTAAAACAGTTAAAATACCAGAAAAACCTTATAAGAGCGTTTAATCGTCGTAAAACAGTGAAAATACCTGAAAAACCTAATAAGAGCGTCAAATCGTCGTAAAACAGTGTAAATACCAGAAAAACCTTATAAGAGCGTTAAATCGTCGTTAAACAGTGAAAATACCAGAAAAACCTTATAAGAGCGTAAAATCGTCGTAAAACAGTGTAAATACCAGAAAAACCCTATTAGAGCGTTAAATCGTCGTTAAACAGTGTATATACCAGAAAAACCTTATAAGAGCGTCAAATCGTCGTTAAACAGTGAAAATACCAGAGAAACCTTATAAGAGCGTTAAATCGTCGAAAAACAGTGAAAATACCAGAAAAACCTTATGCGAGCGTTAAATCGTCGTAAAACAGTGAAAATACCAGAAAAACCTTAAAAGAGCGTTAAATCGTCGTAAAACAGTGAAAATTTCAGATAAACCTTACAAGAGCGTTTTATCGTCGTAAAACAGTGAAAATACCAGAAAAACCTTATAAGAGCGTTAAATCGTCGTAAAACAGTGAAAATACCAGAAAAACCTTAAAAGAGCGTTAAATCGTCGTAAAACAGTGTAAGAACCAAAAAAACCTTATAAGAGCGTCAAGTCGTCGTTAAACAGTGAAAATACCAGAAAAACCTTATAAGAGCGTTAAATCGACGTAAAACAGTGAAAATACCAGAAAAACCTAAAAAGAGCGTTTAATCGACGTAAAACAGTTAAGATACCAGAAAAACCTTATAAGAGCGTTTAATCGTCGTAAAACAGTGAAAATACCAGAACAACCTTATAAGAGCGTTAAATCGTCTCAAAACGCTGTAAAATATAGAAAAACCATTAAAAAGTGTTAAATCGTCGTATTACAGTAAAAATCATTGAAAAACACTTAAAATTTGTCAAACCGTCGTAAAACAGTGAAAATTTCAGATAAACCTAACAAGAGCGTTTTTTCGTCGTAAAACAGTGAAAATACCAGAAAAACCTTATAAGAGCGTTAAATCGTCGTAAAACAGTGAAAATACCAGAAAAACCCTATAAGAGCGTTAAATCGTCGTTAAACAGTGTATATACCAGAAAAACCTTAAAAGAGCGTCAAATCGTCGTTAAACAGTGAAAATACCAGAAAAACTTTATAAGAGCGTTTAATCGACGTAAAACAGTTAAGATACCAGAAAAACCTTATAAGAGCGTTTAATCGTCGTAAAACAGTGAAAATACCAGAACAACCTTATAAGAGCGTTAAATCGTCGAAAAACGCTGTAAAATATAGAAAAACCATTAACTGTGTTAAATCGTCGTATTACAGTAAAAATCATTGAAAAACACTTAAAATTTGTCAAACCGTCGTAAAACAGTGAAAATTTCAGATAAACCTAACAAGAGCGTTTTAACGTCGTAAAACAGTGAAAATACCAGAAAAACCTTATAAGAGCGTTAAATCGTCGTAAAACAGTGAAAATACCAGAAAAACCCTATTAGAGCGTTAAATCGTCGTTAAACAGTGTACATACCAGAAAAACCTTATAAGAGCGTCAAATCGTCGTTAAACAGTGAAAATACCAGAGAAACCTTATAAGAGCGTTAAATCGTCGAAAAACAGTGAAAATACCAGAAAAACCTTATAAGAGCGTAAAATCGTCGTAAAACAGTGTAAATACCAGAAAAACTTTATAAGAGCGTTAAATCGTCGTAAAACAGTGAAAATACCAGAAAAACCTTATAAGAGCGTTAAATCATCTTAAAAAGCTGTAAAATATAGAAAAACCATTAAAAAGTGATAAATCGTCGTATTACACTAATAATCATTGAAAAACCCTAAAAATTTGTCAAATCGTCGTAAAACAGTGAAAATACAGGAAAAACCTTATAAGAGCGTTTAATCGTCGTAAAACAGTGAAAATACCAGAAAAACCTTATAAGAGCGTTAAATCATCTTAAAAAGCTGTAAAATATAGAAAAACCATTAAAAAGTGATAAATCGTCGTATTACACTAATAATCATTGAAAAACCCTAAAAATTTGTCAAATCGTCGTAAAACAGTGAAAATACAGGAAAAACCTTATAAGAGCGTTTAATCGTCGTAAAACAGTGAAAATACCAGAAAAACCTTAGAAGAGCGTCAAATCGTCGTTAAACAGTGTAAATACCAGAAAAACCTTTAAAGAGCGTTAAATCGTCGTCAAACAGTGAAAATACCAGAAAAACCTTAAAAGAGCGTTAAATCGTCGTAAAACTGTGAAAATAACAGAAAAACCTTATAAGAGCGTTTAATCGTCGTAAAACAGTGAAAATACCAGAAAAACCTTAGAAGAGCGTAAAATCGTCGTTAAACAGTGTAAATACCAGAAAAACCTTTAAAGAGCGTCAAATCGTCGTTAAACAGTGAAAATACCAGAGAAACCTTATAAGAGCGTTAAATCGACAAAAAACAGTGAAAATACCAGAAAAACCTTATACGAGCGTTAAATCGTCGTAAAACAGTGTAAATACCAGAAAACCTTATAAGAGCGTTAAATCGTCGCAAAACAGTGAAAATACCAGAAAAACCTTTATAAAAGCGTCAAATCGACGTAAAACAGTTAAAATACCAGAAAAACCTTATAAGAGCGTTAAATCATCTTAAAACGCTGTAAAATATAGAAAAACCATTAAAAAGTGATAAATCGTCGTATTACACTAATTATCAATGAAAAACCCTAAAACTTTGTCAAATCGTCGTCAAACAGTGAAAATACCAGAACAACCTCATAAGAGCGTTAAATCGTCTAAAAACGCTGGAAAATATAGAAAAACCATTAAAAAGTGTTAAATCGTCGTAATACACTAAAAATCATTGAAAAACTCTAAAAATTTGTCAAATCGTCGTAAAACAGTGAAAATACCAGAACAACCTTATAAGAGCGTTAAATCGTCTAAAAACGCTGTAAAATTTGGAAAAACCATTAAAAAGTGTTAAATCGTCGTATTACACTAAAAATCATTGAAAAACACTTAAAATTTGTCAAACCGTCGTAAAACAGTGAAAATTTCAGATAAACCTTACAAGAGCGTTTTATCGTCGTAAAACAGTGAAAATACCAGAAAAACCTTATAAGAGCGTTCAATCGTCGTAAAACAGTGAAAATACCAGAAAAACCTTAAAAGAGCGTTAAATCGTCGTAAAACAGTGTAAATACCAGAAAAACCTTATAAGAGCGTCAAGTCGTCGTTAAACAGTGAAAATACCAGAAAAACCTTATAGGAGCCTTAAATCGACGTAAAACAGTGAAAATACCAGAAAAACCTTATAAGAGCGTTTAATCGACGTAAAACAGTTAAGATACCAGAAAAACCTTATAAGAGCGTTTAATCGTCGTAAAACAGTGAAAATACCAGAACAACCTTATAAGAGCGTTAAATCGTCGAAAAACTCTGTAAAATATAGAAAAACCATTAAAAATTGTTAAATCGTCGTTAAACAGTGAAAATACCAGAGAAACCTTATAAGAGCGTTAAATCGACGTAAAACAGTTAAAATACCAGAAAAACCTTATAAGAGCGTTTAATCGTCGTAAAACAGTGAAAATACCTGAAAAACCTAATAAGAGCGTCAAATCGTCGTAAAACAGTGTAAATACCAGAAAAACCTTATAAGAGCGTTAAATCGTCGTTAAACAGTGAAAATACCAGAAAAACCTTATAAGAGCGTAAAATCGTCGTAAAACAGTGTAAATACCAGAAAAACCCTATTAGAGCGTTAAATCGTCGTTAAACAGTGTATATACCAGAAAAACCTTATAAGAGCGTCAAATCGTCGTTAAACAGTGAAAATACCAGAGAAACCTTATAAGAGCGTTAAATCGTCGAAAAACAGTGAAAATACCAGAAAAACCTTATGCGAGCGTTAAATCGTCGTAAAACAGTGAAAATACCAGAAAAACCTTAAAAGAGCGTTAAATCGTCGTAAAACAGTGAAAATTTCAGATAAACCTTACAAGAGCGTTTTATCGTCGTAAAACAGTGAAAATACCAGAAAAACCTTATAAGAGCGTTAAATCGTCGTAAAACAGTGAAAATACCAGAAAAACCTTAAAAGAGCGTTAAATCGTCGTAAAACAGTGTAAGAACCAAAAAAACCTTATAAGAGCGTCAAGTCGTCGTTAAACAGTGAAAATACCAGAAAAACCTTATAAGAGCGTTAAATCGACGTAAAACAGTGAAAATACCAGAAAAACCTAAAAAGAGCGTTTAATCGACGTAAAACAGTTAAGATACCAGAAAAACCTTATAAGAGCGTTTAATCGTCGTAAAACAGTGAAAATACCAGAACAACCTTATAAGAGCGTTAAATCGTCTCAAAACGCTGTAAAATATAGAAAAACCATTAAAAAGTGTTAAATCGTCGTATTACAGTAAAAATCATTGAAAAACACTTAAAATTTGTCAAACCGTCGTAAAACAGTGAAAATTTCAAATAAACCTAACAAGAGCGTTTTTTCGTCGTAAAACAGTGAAAATACCAGAAAAACCTTATAAGAGCGTTAAATCGTCGTAAAACAGTGAAAATACCAGAAAAACCCTATAAGAGCGTTAAATCGTCGTTAAACAGTGTATATACCAGAAAAACCTTAAAAGAGCGTCAAATCGTCGTTAAACAGTGAAAATACCAGAGAAACCTTATAAGAGCGTTAAATCGTCGAAAAACAGTGAAAATACCAGAAAAACCTTATGCGAGCGTTAAATCGTCGTAAAACAGTGAAAATACCAGAAAAACCTTAAAAGAGCGTTAAATCATCTTAAAACGCTGTAAAATATAGAAAAACCATTAAAAAGTGATAAATCGTCGTATTACACTAATTATCATTGAAAAACCCTAAAACTTTGTCAAATCGTCGTCAAACAGTGAAAATACCAGAACAACCTCATAAGAGCGTTAAATCGTCGCAAAACAGTGAAAATACCAGAAAAACCTTATAAGAGCGTCAAGTCGTCGTTAAACAGTGAAAATACCAGAAAAACCTTATAAGAGCGTTAAATCGTCGAAAAACAGTGAAAATACCAGAAAAACCTTATAAGAGCGTTAAATCGTCGCAAAACAGTGAAAATACCAGAAAAACCTTATAAGAGCGTCAAGTCGTCGTTAAACAGTGAAAATACCAGAAAAACCTTATAAGAGCGTTAAATCGTCGAAAAACAGTGAAAATACCAGAAAAATCTTATAAGAGCGTAAAATCGTCGTAAAACAGTGTAAATACCAGAAAATCCTTATAAGAGCGTTTAATCATCTTAAAACGCTGTAAAATATAGAAAAACCATTAAAAAGTGTTAAATCGTCGTATAACACTAAAAATCATTGAAAAACCCCTAAAATTTGTAAAACCGTCGTAAAACAGTGAAAATACCAGATAAACCTTACAAGAGCGTTTTGTCGTCGTAAAACAGTGAAAATACCAGAAAAACCTTATAAGAGCGTTAAATCGTCGTTAAACAGTGAAAATACCAGAAAAACCTTATAAGAGCGTAAAATCGTCGTAAAACAGTGTAAATACCAGAAAAACCTTATAAGAGCGTTAAATCGTCGTAAAACAGTGAAAATACCAGAAAAACCTTATAAGAGCGTTAAATCATCTTAAAAAGCTGTAAAATATAGAAAAACCATTAAAAAGTGATAAATCGTCGTATTACACTAATAATCATTGAAAAACCCTAAAAATTTGTCAAATCGTCGTAAAACAGTGAAAATACAGGAAAAACCTTATAAGAGCGTTTAATCGTCGTAAAACAGTGAAAATACCAGAAAAACCTTATAAGAGCGTTAAATCGTCCTCAAACGCTGTAAAATATAGAAAAACCATTAAAAAGTGTTTGATCGTCGTATTTCACTGAAAATCATTAAAAAACTCTTACAATTTGTCAGATTATCGTAAAACAGTTCAAATACCACAAAAACCTTAAACGAGCGTTTAATCGTCGTAAAACAGTGAAAATACCAGAAAAACCTTAGAAGAGCGTCAAATCGTCGTTAAACAGTGTAAATACCAGAAAAACCTTTAAAGAGCGTTAAATCGTCGTCAAACAGTGAAAATACCAGAAAAACCTTAAAAGAGCGTTAAATCGTCGTAAAACTGTGAAAATAACAGAAAAACCTTATAAGAGCGTTTAATCGTCGTAAAACAGTGAAAATACCAGAAAAACCTTAGAAGAGCGTAAAATCGTCGTTAAACAGTGTAAATACCAGAAAAACCTTTAAAGAGCGTCAAATCGTCGTTAAACAGTGAAAATACCAGAGAAACCTTATAAGAGCGTTAAATCGACAAAAAACAGTGAAAATACCAGAAAAACCTTATACGAGCGTTAAATCGTCGTAAAACAGTGTAAATACCAGAAAAACCTTATAAGAGCGTTAAATCGTCGCAAAACAGTGAAAATACCAGAAAAACCTTTATAAAAGCTTCAAATCGACGTAAAACAGTTAAAATACCAGAAAAACCTTATAAGAGCGTTAAATCATCTTAAAACGCTGTAAAATATAGAAAAACCATTAAAAAGTGATAAATCGTCGTATTACACTAATTATCAATGAAAAACCCTAAAACTTTGTCAAATCGTCGTCAAACAGTGAAAATACCAGAACAACCTCATAAGAGCGTTAAATCGTCTAAAAACGCTGGAAAATATAGAAAAACCATTAAAAAGTGTTAAATCGTCGTAATACACTAAAAATCATTGAAAAACTCTAAAAATTTGTCAAATCGTCGTAAAACAGTGAAAATACCAGAACAACCTTATAAGAGCGTTAAATCGTCTAAAAACGCTGTAAAATCTGGAAAAACCATTAAAAAGTGTTAAATCGTCGTATTACACTAAAAATCATTGAAAAACACTTAAAATTTGTCAAACCGTCGTAAAACAGTGAAAATTTCAGATAAACCTTACAAGAGCGTTTTATCGTCGTAAAACAGTGAAAATACCAGAAAAACCTTATAAGAGCGTTCAATCGTCGTAAAACAGTGAAAATACCAGAAAAACCTTAAAAGAGCGTTAAATCGTCGTAAAACAGTGTAAATACCAGAAAAACCTTATAAGAGCGTCAAGTCGTCGTTAAACAGTGAAAATACCAGAAAAACCTTATAGGAGCCTTAAATCGACGTAAAACAGTGAAAATACCAGAAAAACCTTATAAGAGCGTTTAATCGACGTAAAACAGTAAAGATACCAGAAAAACCTTATAAGAGCGTTTAATCGTCGTAAAACAGTGAAAATACCAGAACAACCTTATAAGAGCGTTAAATCGTCGAAAAACTCTGTAAAATATAGAAAAACCATTAAAAATTGTTAAATCGTCGTTAAACAGTGAAAATACCAGAGAAACCTTATAAGAGCGTTAAATCGACGTAAAACAGTTAAAATACCAGAAAAACCTTATAAGAGCGTTTAATCGTCGTAAAACAGTGAAAATACCTGAAAAACCTAATAAGAGCGTCAAATCGTCGTAAAACAGTGTAAATACCAGAAAAACCTTATAAGAGCGTTAAATCGTCGTTAAACAGTGAAAATACCAGAAAAACCTTATAAGAGCGTAAAATCGTCGTAAAACAGTGTAAATACCAGAAAAACCCTATTAGAGCGTTAAATCGTCGTTAAACAGTGTATATACCAGAAAAACCTTATAAGAGCGTCAAATCGTCGTTAAACAGTGAAAATACCAGAGAAACCTTATAAGAGCGTTAAATCGTCGAAAAACAGTGAAAATACCAGAAAAACCTTATGCGAGCGTTAAATCGTCGTAAAACAGTGAAAATACCAGAAAAACCTTAAAAGAGCGTTAAATCGTCGTAAAACAGTGAAAATTTCAGATAAACCTTACAAGAGCGTTTTATCGTCGTAAAACAGTGAAAATACCAGAAAAACCTTATAAGAGCGTTAAATCGTCGTAAAACAGTGAAAATACCAGAAAAACCTTAAAAGAGCGTTAAATCGTCGTAAAACAGTGTAAGAACCAGAAAAACCTTATAAGAGCGTCAAGTCGTCGTTAAACAGTGAAAATACCAGAAAAACCTTATAAGAGCGTTAAATCGACGTAAAACAGTGAAAATACCAGAAAAACCTAAAAAGAGCGTTTAATCGACGTAAAACAGTTAAGATACCAGAAAAACCTTATAAGAGCGTTTAATCGTCGTAAAACAGTGAAAATACCAGAACAACCTTATAAGAGCGTTAAATCGTCTCAAAACGCTGTAAAATATAGAAAATCCATTAAAAAGTGTTAAATCGTCGTATTACAGTAAAAATCATTGAAAAACACTTAAAATTTGTCAAACCGTCGTAAAACAGAGAAAATTTCAGATAAACCTAACAAGAGCGTTTTTTCGTCGTAAAACAGTGAAAATACCAGAAAAACCTTATAAGAGCGTTAAATCGTCGTAAAACAGTGAAAATACCAGAAAAACCCTATAAGAGCGTTAAATCGTCGTTAAACAGTGTATATACCAGAAAAACCTTAAAAGAGCGTCAAATCGTCGTTAAACAGTGAAAATACCAGAGAAACCTTATAAGAGCGTTAAATCGTCGAAAAACAGTGAAAATACCAGAAAAACCTTATGCGAGCGTTAAATCGTCGTAAAACAGTGAAAATACCAGAAAAACCTTAAAAGAGCGTTAAATCATCTTAAAACGCTGTAAAATATAGAAAAACCATTAAAAAGTGATAAATCGTCGTATTACACTAATTATCATTGAAAAACCCTAAAACTTTGTCAAATCGTCGTCAAACAGTGAAAATACCAGAACAACCTCATAAGAGCGTTAAATCGTCTAAAAACGCTGGAAAATATAGAAAAACCATTAAAAAGTGTTAAATCGTCGTAATACACTAAAAATCATTGAAAAACCCTAAAAATTTGTCAAATCGTCGTAAAACAGTGAAAATACCAGAACAACCTTTTAAGAGCGTTAAATCGTCTAAAAACGCTGTAAAATATAGAAAAACCATTAAAAAGTGTTAAATCGTCGTATTACACTAAAAATCATTGAAAAACACTTAAAATTTGTCAAACCGTCGTAAAACAGTGAAAATTTCAGATAAACCTTACAAGAGCGTTTTATCGTCGTAAAACAGTGAAAATACCAGAAAAACCTTATAAGAGCGTTAAATCGTCGTAAAACAGTGAAAATACCAGAAAAACCTTAAAAGAGCGTTAAATCGTCGTAAAACAGTGTTAATACCAGAAAAACCTTATAAGAGCGTCAAGTCGTCGTTAAACAGTAAAAATACCAGAAAAACCTTATAGGAGCCTTAAATCGACGTAAAACAGTGAAAATACCAGAAAAACTTTATAAGAGCGTTTAATCGACGTAAAACAGTTAAGATACCAGAAAAACCTTATAAGAGCGTTTAATCGTCGTAAAACAGTGAAAATACCAGAACAACCTTATAAGAGCGTTAAATCGTCGAAAAACGCTGTAAAATATAGAAAAACCATTAACTGTGTTAAATCGTCGTATTACAGTAAAAATCATTGAAAAACACTTAAAATTTGTCAAACCGTCGTAAAACAGTGAAAATTTCAGATAAACCTAACAAGAGCGTTTTATCGTCGTAAAACAGTGAAAATACCAGAAAAACCTTATAAGAGCGTTAAATCGTCGTAAAACAGTGAAAATACCAGAAAAACCCTATTAGAGCGTTAAATCGTCGTTAAACAGTGTATATACCAGAAAAACCTTATAAGAGCGTCAAATCGTCGTTAAACAGTGAAAATACCAGAGAAACCTTATAAGAGCGTTAAATCGTCGAAAAACAGTGAAAATACCAGAAAAACCTTATAAGAGCGTAAAATCGTCGTAAAACAGTGTAAATACCAGAAAAA
This sequence comes from Hesperophylax consimilis, assembly GCF_061612785.1. Classification (NCBI taxonomy): domain Eukaryota; kingdom Metazoa; phylum Arthropoda; class Insecta; order Trichoptera; family Limnephilidae; genus Hesperophylax; species Hesperophylax consimilis. The sequence continues at coordinate 112,694 of NW_028301319.1, read as the reverse complement.
CCTTATAAGAGCGTTAAATCGTCGTAAAACAGTGAAAATACCAGAAAAACCTTATAAGAGCGTTAAATCATCTTAAAAAGCTGTAAAATATAGAAAAACCATTAAAAAGTGATAAATCGTCGTATTACACTAATAATCATTGAAAAACCCTAAAAATTTGTCAAATCGTCGTAAAACAGTGAAAATACAGGAAAAACCTTATAAGAGCGTTTAATCGTCGTAAAACAGTGAAAATACCAGAAAAACCTTATAAGAGCGTTAAATCGTCCTCAAACGCTGTAAAATATAGAAAAACCATTAAAAAGTGTTTGATCGTCGTATTTCACTGAAAATCATTAAAAAACTCTTACAATTTGTCAGATTATCGTAAAACAGTTCAAATACCACAAAAACCTTAAACGAGCGTTTAATCGTCGTAAAACAGTGAAAATACCAGAAAAACCTTAGAAGAGCGTCAAATCGTCGTTAAACAGTGTAAATACCAGAAAAACCTTTAAAGAGCGTCAAATCGTCGTTAAACAGTGAAAATACCAGAGAAACTTTATAAGAGCGTTAAATCGACGAAAAACAGTGAAAATACCAGAAAAACCTTATACGAGCGTGAAATCGTCGTAAAACAGTGAAAATACCAGAAAAACCTTATAAGAGCGTTAAATCGTCGCAAAACAGTGAAAATACCAGAAAAACCTTATAAGAGCGTCAAGTCGTCGTTAAACAGTGAAAATACCAGAAAAACCTTATAAGAGCGTTAAATCGTCGTAAAACAGTGAAAATACCAGAAAAACCTTATAAGAGCGTTAAATCGTCGTCAAACAGTGAAAATACCAGAAAAACCTTAAAAGAGCGTTAAATCGTCGTAAAACTGTGAAAATAACAGAAAAACCTTATAAGAGCGTTTAACCGTCGTAAAACAGTGAAAATACCAGAAAAACCTTAGAAGAGCGTAAAATCGTCGTTAAACAGTGTAAATACCAGAAAAACCTTTAAAGAGCGTCAAATCGTCGTTAAACAGTTAAAATACCAGAGAAACCTTATAAGAGCGTTAAATCGACAAAAAACAGTGAAAATACCAGAAAAACCTTATACGAGCGTTAAATCGTCGTAAAACAGTGTAAATACCAGAAAAACCTTATAAGAGCGTTAAATCGTCGCAAAACAGTGAAAATACCAGAAAAACCTTAAAAGAGCGTTAAATCGTCGTAAAACAGTGTAAATACCAGAAAAACCTTATAAGAGCGTCAAGTCGTCGTTAAACAGTGAACATACCAGAAAAACCTTTATAAAAGCGTCAAATCGACGTAAAACAGTTAAAATACCAGAAAAACCTTATAAGAGCGTTAAATCATCTTAAAACGCTGTAAAATATAGAAAAACCATTAAAAAGTGATAAATCGTCGTATTACACTAATTATCATTGAAAAACCCTAAAACTTTGTCAAATCGTCGTCAAACAGTGAAAATACCAGAACAACCTCATAAGAGCGTTAAATCGTCTAAAAACGCTGGAAAATATAGAAAAACCATTAAAAAGTGTTAAATCGTCGTAATACACTAAAAATCATTGAAAAACCCTAAAAATTTGTCAAATCGTCGTAAAACAGTGAAAATACCAGAACAACCTCATAAGAGCGTTAAATCGTCTAAAAACGCTGGAAAATATAGAAAAACCATTAAAAAGTGTTAAATCGTCGTAATACACTAAAAATCATTGAAAAACCCTAAAAATTTGTCAAATCGTCGTAAAACAGTGAAAATACCAGAGAAACCTTATAAGAGCGTTAAATCGACAAAAAACAGTGAAAATACCAGAAAAACCTTATACGAGCGTTAAATCGTCGTAAAACAGTGTAAATACCAGAAAAACCTTATAAGAGCGTTAAATCGTCGCAAAACAGTGAAAATACCAGAAAAACCTTAAAAGAGCGTTAAATCGTCGTAAAACAGTGTAAATACCAGAAAAACCTTATAAGAGCGTCAAGTCGTCGTTAAACAGTGAAAATACCAGAAAAACCTTATAGGAGCCTTAAATCGACGTAAAACAGTGAAAATACCAGAAAAACCTTATAAGAGCGTTTAATCGACGTAAAACAGTTAAGATACCAGAAAAACCTTATAAGAGCGTTTAATCGTCGTAAAACAGTGAAAATACCAGAACAACCTTATAAGAGCGTTAAATCGTCGAAAAACGCTGTAAAATATAGAAAAACCATTAAAAAGTGTTAAATCGTCGTATTACAGTAAAAATCATTGAAAAACACTTAAAATTTGTCAAACCGTCGTAAAACAGTGAAAATTTCAGATAAACCTAACAAGAGCGTTTTATCGTCGTAAAACAGTGAAAATACCAGAAAAACCTTATAAGAGCGTTAAATCGTCGTAAAACAGTGAAAATACCAGAAAAACCCTATTAGAGCGTTAAATCGTCGTTAAACAGTGTATATACCAGAAAAACCTTATAAGAGCGTCAAATCGTCGTTAAACAGTGAAAATACCAGAGAAACCTTATAAGAGCGTTAAATCGTCGAAAAACAGTGAAAATACCAGAAAAACCTTATGCGAGCGTTAAATCGTCGTAAAACAGTGAAAATACCAGAAAAACCTTAAAAGAGCGTTAAATCGTCGTAAAACAGTGAAAATTTCAGATAAACCTTACAAGAGCGTTTTATCGTCGTAAAACAGTGAAAATACCAGAAAAACCTTATAAGAGCGTTAAATCGTCGTAAAACAGTGAAAATACCAGAAAAACCTTAAAAGAGCGTTAAATCGTCGTAAAACAGTGTAAGAACCAGAAAAACCTTATAAGAGCGTCAAGTCGTCGTTAAACAGTGAAAATACCAGAAAAACCTTATAAGAGCGTTAAATCGACGTAAAACAGTGAAAATACCAGAAAAACCTAAAAAGAGCATTTAATCGACGTAAAACAGTTAAGATACCAGAAAAACCTTATAAGAGCGTTTAATCGTCGTAAAACAGTGAAAATACCAGAACAACCTTATAAGAGCGTTAAATCGTCGAAAAACGCTGTAAAATATAGAAAAACCATTAAAAAGTGTTAAATCGTCGTATTACAGTAAAAATCATTGAAAAACACTTAAAATTTGTCAAACCGTCGTAAAACAGTGAAAATTTCAGATAAACCTAACAAGAGCGTTTTATCGTCGTAAAACAGTGAAAATACCAGAAAAACCTTATAAGAGCGTTAAATCGTCGTAAAACAGTGAAAATACCAGAAAAACCCTATTAGAGCGTTAAATCGTCGTTAAACAGTGTATATACCAGAAAAACCTTATAAGAGCGTCAAATCGTCGTTAAACAGTGAAAATACCAGAGAAACCTTATAAGAGCGTTAAATCGTCGAAAAACAGTGAAAATACCAGAAAAACCTTATGCGAGCGTTAAATCGTCGTAAAACAGTGAAAATACCAGAAAAACCTTAAAAGAGCGTTAAATCGTCGTAAAACAGTGAAAATTTCAGATAAACCTTACAAGAGCGTTTTATCGTCGTAAAACAGTGAAAATACCAGAAAAACCTTATAAGAGCGTTAAATCGTCGTAAAACAGTGAAAATACCAGAAAATCCTTAAAAGAGCGTTAAATCGTCGTAAAACAGTGTAAGAACCAGAAAAACCTTATAAGAGCGTCAAGTCGTCGTTAAACAGTGAAAATACCAGAAAAACCTTATAAGAGCGTTAAATCGACGTAAAACAGTGAAAATACCAGAAAAACCTAAAAAGAGCGTTTAATCGACGTAAAACAGTTAAGATACCAGAAAAACCTTATAAGAGCGTTTAATCGTCGTAAAACAGTGAAAATACCAGCAAAACCTTACAAGAGCGTTTAATCGTCGTAAAACAGTGTAAATACCAGAAAAACCCTATAAGAGCGTCAAGTCGTCGTTAAACAGTGAAAATACCAGAAAAACCTTATAAGAGCGTTAAATCGACGTAAAACAGTGAAAATACCAGAACAACCTTATAAGAGCGTTAAATCGTCTAAAAACGCTGTAAAATATAGAAAAACCATTAAAAAGTGTTAAATCGTCGTATTACAGTAAAAATCATTGAAAAACACTTAAAATTTGTCAAACCGTCGTAAAACAGTGAAAATTTCAGATAAACCTAACAAGAGCGTTTTTTCGTCGTAAAACAGTGAAAATACCAGAAAAACCTTATAAGAGCGTTAAATCGTCGTAAAACAGTGAAAATACCAGAAAAACCCTATAAGAGCGTTAAATCGTCGTTTAACAGTGTATATACCAGAAAAACCTTATAAGAGCGTCAAATCGTCGTTAAACAGTGAAAATACCAGAGAAACCTTATAAGAGCGTTAAATCGTCGAAAAACAGTGAAAATACCAGAAAAACCTTATGCGAGCGTTAAATCGTCGTAAAACAGTGAAAATACCAGAAAAACCTTAAAAGAGCGTTAAATCTTCGTTTAACAGTGAAAATACCAGAAAAACCTTACAAGAGCGTTAAATCGTCGTCAAACAGTGTAAATACCAGAAAAACCTTATAAGAGCGTCAAGTCGTCGTTAAACAGTGAAAATACCAGAAAAACCTAATAAGAGCGTTAAATCGTCGAAAAACAGTGTAAATACCAGAAAAACCTTATAAGAGCGTCAAGTCGTCGTTAAAAAGTGAAAATACCAGAAAAACCTTATAAGAGCGTTAAATCGTCGTTAAACAGTGAAAATACCAGAAAAACCTAATAAGAGCGTTAAATCGTCGTAAAACAGTGTAAATACCAGAAAAACCTTACAAGAGCGTTAAATCGTCGTAAAACAGTGAAAATACCAGAAAAACCTTAAAAGAGCGTTAAATCGTCGTAAAACAGTGAAAATACCAGAAAAACCTTACAAGAGCGTTTAATCGTCGTAAAACAGTGTAAATACCAGAAAAACCCTATAAGAGCGTCAAGTCGTCGTTAAACAGTGAAAATACCAGAAAAACCTTATAAGAGCGTTAAATCGACGTAAAACAGTGAAAATACCAGAACAACCTTATAAGAGCGTTAAATCGTCTAAAAACGCTGTAAAATATAGAAAAACCATTAAAAAGTGTTAAATCGTCGTATTACAGTAAAAATCATTGAAAAACACTTAAAATTTGTCAAACCGTCGTAAAACAGTGAAAATTTCAGATAAACCTAACAAGAGCGTTTTATCGTCGTCAAACAGTGAAAATACCAGAAAAACCTTATAAAAGCGTTAAATCGTCGTCAAACAGTGAAAATACCAGAAAAACCCTATTAGAGCGTAAAATCATCTAAAAACGCTGTAAAATATAGAAAAACCATTAAAAAGTGATAAATCGTCGTATTACACTAATAATCATTGAAAAACCCTAAAAATTTGTCAAATCGTCGTAAAACAGTGAAAATACCAGAACAACCTCATAAGAGCGTTAAATCGTCTAAAAACGCTGTAAAATATAGAAAAACCATTAAAAAGTGTTAAATCGTCGTATTACACTAAAAATCATTGAAAAACCCTTTAAATTTGTCAAACCGTCGTAAAACAATGAAAATACCAGAAAAACCTTATAAGAGCGTTAAATCATCTTAAAACGCTGTAAAATATAGAAAAACCATTAAAAAGTGATAAATCGTCGTATTACACTAATAATCATTGAAAAACCCTAAAAATTTGTCAAATCGTCGTAAAACAGTGAAAATACCAGAACAACCTTAAAAGAGCGTTAAATCGTCTCAAAACGCTGTCAAATATAGAAAAACCATTAAAATCTGTTAAATCGTCGTATTACACTAAAAATCATTGAAAAACCCTGAAAAATTGTCAAATCGTCGTAAAACAGTGAAAATGCCAGAAAAACCTTATACGAGCGATAAATCGTCGTAAAACAGTGAAAATACCAGAAAAACCTTATAAGAGCGTTAAATCGTCGTAAAACAGTGAAAATACCAGAAAAACCTTATAAGAGCGTTAAATCGTCCTCAAACGCTGTAAAATATAGAAAAACCATTAAAAAGTGTTTGATCGTCGTATTTCACTGAAAATCATTAAAAAACTCTAACGATTTGTCAAATTATCGTAAAACAGTGAAAATACCACAAAAACCTTATACGAGCGTTTAATCTTCGTAAAACAGTGAAAATACCAGAAAAACCTTAGAAGAGCGTTAAATCGTCGAAAAACAGTGAAAATACCAGAAAAACCTTATGCGAGCGTAAAATCGTCGTAAAACAGTGAAAATACCAGAAAAACACTATAAGAGCGTTAAATCGTCGTAAAACAGTGAAAATACCACAAAAACTTTACAAGAGCGTTAAATCTTCGTAAAACAGTGAAAATACCAGAAAAACCTTATAAGAGCGTCAAGTCGTCGTTAAACAGTGAAAATACCAGAAAAACCTTATAAGAGCGTTAAATCGACGTAAAACAGTTAAAATACCAGAAAAACCTTATAAGAGCGTTAAATCATCTTAAAACGCTGTAAAATATAGAAAAACCATTAAAAAGTGATAAATCGTCGTATTACTTTAATAATCATTGAAAAACCCTAAAAATTTGTCAAATCGTCGTAAAACAGTGAAAATACCAGAACAACCTTATAAGAGCGTTAAATCGTCTAAAAACGCTGTAAAATATAGAAAAACCATAAAAAAGTGTTAAATCGTCGTATTACACTAAAAATCATTGAAAAACCCTTAAAATTTGTCAAACCGTCGTAAAACAGTGAAAATACCAGATAAACCTTACAAGAGCGTTTAATCGTCGTAAAACAGTGAAAATACCAGATAAACCTTACAAGAGCGTTTTATCGTCGTAAAACAGTGAAAATACCAGAAAAACCTTATAAGAGCGTTAAATCGTCGTAAAACAGTGAAAATACCAGAAAAACCTTAAAAGAGCGTTAAATCGTCGTAAAACAGTGAAAATTTCAGATAAACCTTACAAGAGCGTTTTATCGTCGTAAAACAGTGAAAATACCAGAAAAACCTTATAAGAGCGTTAAATCGTCGTAAAACAGTGAAAATACCAGAAAAACCTTAAAAGAGCGTTAAATCGTCGTAAAACAGTGTAAGAACCAGAAAAACCTTATAAGAGCGTCAAGTCGTCGTTAAACAGTGAAAATACCAGAAAAACCTTATAAGAGCGTTAAATCGACGTAAAACAGTGAAAATACCAGAAAAACCTAAAAAGAGCATTTAATCGACGTAAAACAGTTAAGATACCAGAAAAACCTTATAAGAGCGTTTAATCGTCGTAAAACAGTGAAAATACCAGAACAACCTTATAAGAGCGTTAAATCGTCGAAAAACGCTGTAAAATATAGAAAAACCATTAAAAAGTGTTAAATCGTCGTATTACAGTAAAAATCATTGAAAAACACTTAAAATTTGTCAAACCGTCGTAAAACAGTGAAAATTTCAGATAAACCTAACAAGAGCGTTTTATCGTCGTAAAACAGTGAAAATACCAGAAAAACCTTATAAGAGCGTTAAATCGTCGTAAAACAGTGAAAATACCAGAAAAACCCTATTAGAGCGTTAAATCGTCGTTAAACAGTGTATATACCAGAAAAACCTTATAAGAGCGTCAAATCGTCGTTAAACAGTGAAAATACCAGAGAAACCTTATAAGAGCGTTAAATCGTCGAAAAACAGTGAAAATACCAGAAAAACCTTATAAGAGCGTAAAATCGTCGTAAAACAGTGTAAATACCAGAAAAACCTTATAAGAGCGTTAAATCGTCGTAAAACAGTGAAAATACCAGAAAAACCTTATAAGAGCGTTAAATCATCTTAAAAAGCTGTAAAATATAGAAAAACCATTAAAAAGTGATAAATCGTCGTATTACACTAATAATCATTGAAAAACCCTAAAAATTTGTCAAATCGTCGTAAAACAGTGAAAATACAGGAAAAACCTTATAAGAGCGTTTTATCGTCGTAAAACAGTGAAAATACCAGAAAAACCTTATAAGAGCGTTAAATCGTCCTCAAACGCTGTAAAATATAGAAAAACCATTAAAAAGTGTTTGATCGTCGTATTTCACTGAAAATCATTAAAAAACTCTTACAATTTGTCAGATTATCGTAAAACAGTTCAAATACCACAAAAACCTTAAACGAGCGTTTAATCGTCGTAAAACAGTGAAAATACCAGAAAAACCTTAGAAGAGCGTCAAATCGTCGTTAAACAGTGTAAATACCAGAAAAACCTTTAAAGAGCGTCAAATCGTCGTTAAACAGTGAAAATACCAGAGAAACTTTATAAGAGCGTTAAATCGACGAAAAACAGTGAAAATACCAGAAAAACCTTATACGAGCGTTAAATCGTCGTAAAACAGTGAAAATACCAGAAAAACCTTATAAGAGCGTTAAATCGTCGCAAAACAGTGAAAATACCAGAAAAACCTTATAAGAGCGTCAAGTCGTCGTTAAACAGTGAAAATACCAGAAAAACCTTATAAGAGCGTAAAATCGTCGTAAAACAGTGAAAATACCAGAAAAACCTTATAAGAGCGTTAAATCGTCGTCAAACAGTGAAAATACCAGAAAAACCTTAAAAGAGCGTTAAATCGTCGTAAAACTGTGAAAATAACAGAAAAACCTTATAAGAGCGTTTAATCGTCGTAAAACAGTGAAAATACCAGAAAAACCTTAGAAGAGCGTAAAATCGTCGTTAAACAGTGTAAATACCAGAAAAACCTTTAAAGAGCGTCAAATCGTCGTTAAACAGTGAAAATACCAGAGAAACCTTATAAGAGCGTTAAATCGACAAAAAACAGTGAAAATACCAGAAAAACCTTATACGAGCGTTAAATCGTCGTAAAACAGTGTAAATACCAGAAAAACCTTATAAGAGCGTTAAATCGTCGCAAAACAGTGAAAATACCAGAAAAACCTTAAAAGAGCGTTAAATCGTCGTAAAACAGTGTAAATACCAGAAAAACCTTATAAGAGCGTCAAGTCGTCGTTAAACAGTGAACATACCAGAAAAACCTTTATAAAAGCGTCAAATCGACGTAAAACAGTTAAAATACCAGAAAAACCTTATAAGAGCGTTAAATCATCTTAAAACGCTGTAAAATATAGAAAAACCATTAAAAAGTGATAAATCGTCGTATTACACTAATTATCATTGAAAAACCCTAAAACTTTGTCAAATCGTCGTCAAACAGTGAAAATACCAGAACAACCTCATAAGAGCGTTAAATCGTCTAAAAACGCTGGAAAATATAGAAAAACCATTAAAAAGTGTTAAATCGTCGTAATACACTAAAAATCATTGAAAAACCCTAAAAATTTGTCAAATCGTCGTAAAACAGTGAAAATACCAGAACAACCTTATAAGAGCGTTAAATCGTCTAAAAACGCTGTAAAATATAGAAAAACCATTAAAAAGTGTTAAATCGTCGTATTACACTAAAAATCATTGAAAAACACTTAAAATTTGTCAAACCGTCGTAAAACAGTGAAAATTTCAGATAAACCTTACAAGAGCGTTTTATCGTCGTAAAACAGTGAAAATACCAGAAAAACCCTATAAGAGCGTTAAATCGTCGTAAAACAGTGAAAATACCAGAAAAACCTTAAAAGAGCGTTAAATCGTCGTAAAACAGTGTAAATACCAGAAAAACCTTATAAGAGCGTCAAGTCGTCGTTAAACAGTGAAAATACCAGAAAAACCTTATAGGAGCCTTAAATCGACGTAAAACAGTGAAAATACCAGAAAAACCTTATAAGAGCGTTTAATCGACGTAAAACAGTGAAAATACCAGAAAAACCTAAAAAGAGCATTTAATCGACGTAAAACAGTTAAGATACCAGAAAAACCTTATAAGAGCGTTTAATCGTCGTAAAACAGTGAAAATACCAGAACAACCTTATAAGAGCGTTAAATCGTCGAAAAACGCTGTAAAATATAGAAAAACCATTAAAAAGTGTTAAATCGTCGTATTACAGTAAAAATCATTGAAAAACACTTAAAATTTGTCAAACCGTCGTAAAACAGTGAAAATTTCAGATAAACCTAACAAGAGCGTTTTATCGTCGTAAAACAGTGAAAATACCAGAAAAACCTTATAAGAGCGTTAAATCGTCGTAAAACAGTGAAAATACCAGAAAAACCCTATTAGAGCGTTAAATCGTCTTTAAACAGTGTATATACCAGAAAAACCTTATAAGAGCGTCAAATCGTCGTTAAACAGTGAAAATACCAGAGAAACCTTATAAGAGCGTTAAATCGTCGAAAAACAGTGAAAATACCAGAAAAACCTTATGCGAGCGTTAAATCGTCGTAAAACAGTGAAAATACCAGAAAAACCTTAAAAGAGCGTTAAATCGTCGTAAAACAGTGAAAATTTCAGATAAACCTTACAAGAGCGTTTTATCGTCGTAAAACAGTGAAAATACCAGAAAAACCTTATAAGAGCGTTAAATCGTCGTAAAACAGTGAAAATACCAGAAAATCCTTAAAAGAGCGTTAAATCGTCGTAAAACAGTGTAAGAACCAGAAAAACCTTATAAGAGCGTCAAGTCGTCGTTAAACAGTGAAAATACCAGAAAAACCTTATAAGAGCGTTAAATCGACGTAAAACAGTGAAAATACCAGAAAAACCTAAAAAGAGCGTTTAATCGACGTAAAACAGTTAAGATACCAGAAAAACCTTATAAGAGCGTTTAATCGTCGTAAAACAGTGAAAATACCAGAAAAACCTTACAAGAGCGTTTAATCGTCGTAAAACAGTGTAAATACCAGAAAAACCCTATAAGAGCGTCAAGTCGTCGTTAAACAGTGAAAATACCAGAAAAACCTTATAAGAGCGTTAAATCGACGTAAAACAGTGAAAATACCAGAACAACCTTATAAGAGCGTTAAATCGTCTAAAAACGCTGTAAAATATAGAAAAACCATTAAAAAGTGTTAAATCGTCGTATTACAGTAAAAATCATTGAAAAACACTTAAAATTTGTCAAACCGTCGTAAAACAGTGAAAATTTCAGATAAACCTAACAAGAGCGTTTTTTCGTCGTAAAACAGTGAAAATACCAGAAAAACCTTATAAGAGCGTTAAATCGTCGTAAAACAGTGAAAATACCAGAAAAACCCTATAAGAGCGTTAAATCGTCGTTAAACAGTGTATATACCAGAAAAACCTTATAAGAGCGTCAAATCGTCGTTAAACAGTGAAAATACCAGAGAAACCTTATAAGAGCGTTAAATCGTCGAAAAACAGTGAAAATACCAGAAAAACCTTATGCGAGCGTTAAATCGTCGTAAAACAGTGAAAATACCAGAAAAACCTTAAAAGAGCGTTAAATCTTCGTTTAAACAGTGAAAATACCAGAAAAACCTTACAAGAGCGTTAAATCGTCGTCAAACAGTGTAAATACCAGAAAAACCTTATAAGAGCGTCAAGTCGTCTTTAAACAGTGAAAATACCAGAAAAACCTAATAAGAGCGTTAAATCGTCGAAAAACAGTGTAAATACCAGAAAAACCTTATAAGAGCGTCAAGTCGTCGTTAAAAAGTGAAAATACCAGAAAAACCTTATAAGAGCGTTAAATCGTCGTTAAACAGTGAAAATACCAGAAAAACCTTACAAGAGCGTTTAATCGTCGTAAAACAGTGTAAATACCAGAAAAACCCTATAAGAGCGTCAAGTCGTCGTTAAACACTGAAAATACCAGAAAAACCTTATAAGAGCGTTAAATCGACGTAAAACAGTGAAAATACCAGAACAACCTTATAAGAGCGTTAAATCGTCTAAAAACGCTGTAAAATATAGAAAAACCATTAAAAAGTGTTAAATCGTCGTATTACAGTAAAAATCATTGAAAAACACTTAAAATTTGTCAAACCGTCGTAAAACAGTGAAAATTTCAGATAAACCTAACAAGAGCGTTTTATCGTCGTAAAACAGTGAAAATACCAGAAAAACCTTATAAGAGCGTTAAATCGTCGTAAAACAGTGAAAATACCAGAAAAACCCTATTAGAGCGTTAAATCGTCGTTAAACAGTGTATATACCAGAAAAACCTTATAAGAGCGTCAAATCGTCGTTAAACAGTGAAAATACCAGAGAAACCTTATAAGAGCGTTAAATCGTCGAAAAACAGTGAAAATACCAGAAAAACCTTATAAGAGCGTAAAATCGTCGTAAAACAGTGTAAATACCAGAAAAACCTTATAAGAGCGTTAAATCGTCGTAAAACAGTGAAAATACCAGAAAAACCTTATAAGAGCGTTAAATCATCTTAAAAAGCTGTAAAATATAGAAAAACCATTAAAAAGTGATAAATCGTCGTATTACACTAATAATCATTGAAAAACCCTAAAAATTTGTCAAATCGTCGTAAAACAGTGAAAATACAGGAAAAACCTTATAAGAGCGTTTTATCGTCGTAAAACAGTGAAAATACCAGAAAAACCTTATAAGAGCGTTAAATCGTCCTCAAACGCTGTAAAATATAGAAAAACCATTAAAAAGTGTTTGATCGTCGTATTTCACTGAAAATCATTAAAAAACTCTTACAATTTGTCAGATTATCGTAAAACAGTTCAAATACCACAAAAACCTTAAACGAGCGTTTAATCGTCGTAAAACAGTGAAAATACCAGAAAAACCTTAGAAGAGCGTCAAATCGTCGTTAAACAGTGTAAATACCAGAAAAACCTTTAAAGAGCGTCAAATCGTCGTTAAACAGTGAAAATACCAGAGAAACTTTATAAGAGCGTTAAATCGACGAAAAACAGTGAAAATACCAGAAAAACCTTATACGAGCGTTAAATCGTCGTAAAACAGTGAAAATACCAGAAAAACCTTATAAGAGCGTTAAATCGTCGCAAAACAGTGAAAATACCAGAAAAACCTTATAAGAGCGTCAAGTCGTCGTTAAACAGTGAAAATACCAGAAAAACCTTATAAGAGCGTAAAATCGTCGTAAAACAGTGAAAATACCAGAAAAACCTTATAAGAGCGTTAAATCGTCGTCAAACAGTGAAAATACCAGAAAAACCTTAAAAGAGCGTTAAATCGTCGTAAAACTGTGAAAATAACAGAAAAACCTTATAAGAGCGTTTAATCGTCGTAAAACAGTGAAAATACCAGAAAAACCTTAGAAGAGCGTAAAATCGTCGTTAAACAGTGTAAATACCAGAAAAACCTTTAAAGAGCGTCAAATCGTCGTTAAACAGTGAAAATACCAGAGAAACCTTATAAGAGCGTTAAATCGACAAAAAACAGTGAAAATACCAGAAAAACCTTATACGAGCGTTAAATCGTCGTAAAACAGTGTAAATACCAGAAAAACCTTATAAGAGCGTTAAATCGTCGCAAAACAGTGAAAATACCAGAAAAACCTTAAAAGAGCGTTAAATCGTCGTAAAACAGTGTAAATACCAGAAAAACCTTATAAGAGCGTCAAGTCGTCGTTAAACAGTGAACATACCAGAAAAACCTTTATAAAAGCGTCAAATCGACGTAAAACAGTTAAAATACCAGAAAAACCTTATAAGAGCGTTAAATCATCTTAAAACGCTGTAAAATATAGAAAAACCATTAAAAAGTGATAAATCGTCGTATTACACTAATTATCATTGAAAAACCCTAAAACTTTGTCAAATCGTCGTCAAACAGTGAAAATACCAGAACAACCTCATAAGAGCGTTAAATCGTCTAAAAACGCTGGAAAATATAGAAAAACCATTAAAAAGTGTTAAATCGTCGTAATACACTAAAAATCATTGAAAAACCCTAAAAATTTGTCAAATCGTCGTAAAACAGTGAAAATACCAGAACAACCTTATAAGAGCGTTAAATCGTCTAAAAACGCTGTAAAATATAGAAAAACCATTAAAAAGTGTTAAATCGTCGTATTACACTAAAAATCATTGAAAAACACTTAAAAGTTGTCAAACCGTCGTAAAACAGTGAAAATTTCAGATAAACCTTACAAGAGCGTTTTATCGTCGTAAAACAGTGAAAATACCAGAAAAACCCTATAAGAGCGTTAAATCGTCGTAAAACAGTGAAAATACCAGAAAAACCTTAAAAGAGCGTTAAATCGTCGTAAAACAGTGTAAATACCAGAAAAACCTTATAAGAGCGTCAAGTCGTCGTTAAACAGTGAAAATACCAGAAAAACCTTATAGGAGCCTTAAATCGACGTAAAACAGTGAAAATACCAGAAAAACCTTATAAGAGCGTTTAATCGACGTAAAACAGTTAAGATACCAGAAAAACCTTATAAGAGCGTTTAATCGTCGTAAAACAGTGAAAATACCAGAACAACCTTATAAGAGCGTTAAATCGTCGAAAAACGCTGTAAAATATAGAAAAACCATTAAAAAGTGTTAAATCGTCGTATTACAGTAAAAATCATTGAAAAACACTTAAAATTTGTCAAACCGTCGTAAAACAGTGAAAATTTCAGATAAACCTAACAAGAGCGTTTTATCGTCGTAAAACAGTGAAAATACCAGAAAAACCTTATAAGAGCGTTAAATCGTCGTAAAACAGTGAAAATACCAGAAAAACCCTATTAGAGCGTTAAATCGTCGTTAAACAGTGTATATACCAGAAAAACCTTATAAGAGCGTCAAATCGTCGTTAAACAGTGAAAATACCAGAGAAACCTTATAAGAGCGTTAAATCGTCGAAAAACAGTGAAAATACCAGAAAAACCTTATGCGAGCGTTAAATCGTCGTAAAACAGTGAAAATACCAGAAAAACCTTAAAAGAGCGTTAAATCGTCGTAAAACAGTGAAAATTTCAGATAAACCTTACAAGAGCGTTTTATCGTCGTAAAACAGTGAAAATACCAGAAAAACCTTATAAGAGCGTTAAATCGTCGTAAAACAGTGAAAATACCAGAAAAACCTTAAAAGAGCGTTAAATCGTCGTAAAACAGTGTAAGAACCAGAAAAACCTTATAAGAGCGTCAAGTCGTCGTTAAACAGTGAAAATACCAGAAAAACCTTATAAGAGCGTTAAATCGACGTAAAACAGTGAAAATACCAGAAAAACCTAAAAAGAGCATTTAATCGACGTAAAACAGTTAAGATACCAGAAAAACCTTATAAGAGCGTTTAATCGTCGTAAAACAGTGAAAATACCAGAACAACCTTATAAGAGCGTTAAATCGTCGAAAAACGCTGTAAAATATAGAAAAACCATTAAAAAGTGTTAAATCGTCGTATTACAGTAAAAATCATTGAAAAACACTTAAAATTTGTCAAACCGTCGTAAAACAGTGAAAATTTCAGATAAACCTAACAAGAGCGTTTTATCGTCGTAAAACAGTGAAAATACCAGAAAAACCTTATAAGAGCGTTAAATCGTCGTAAAACAGTGAAAATACCAGAAAAACCCTATTAGAGCGTTAAATCGTCTTTAAACAGTGTATATACCAGAAAAACCTTATAAGAGCGTCAAATCGTCGTTAAACAGTGAAAATACCAGAGAAACCTTATAAGAGCGTTAAATCGTCGAAAAACAGTGAAAATACCAGAAAAACCTTATGCGAGCGTTAAATCGTCGTAAAACAGTGAAAATACCAGAAAAACCTTAAAAGAGCGTTAAATCGTCGTAAAACAGTGAAAATTTCAGATAAACCTTACAAGAGCGTTTTATCGTCGTAAAACAGTGAAAATACCAGAAAAACCTTATAAGAGCGTTAAATCGTCGTAAAACAGTGAAAATACCAGAAAATCCTTAAAAGAGCGTTAAATCGTCGTAAAACAGTGTAAGAACCAGAAAAACCTTATAAGAGCGTCAAGTCGTCGTTAAACAGTGAAAATACCAGAAAAACCTTATAAGAGCGTTAAATCGACGTAAAACAGTGAAAATACCAGAAAAACCTAAAAAGAGCGTTTAATCGACGTAAAACAGTTAAGATACCAGAAAAACCTTATAAGAGCGTTTAATCGTCGTAAAACAGTGAAAATACCAGAAAAACCTTACAAGAGCGTTTAATCGTCGTAAAACAGTGTAAATACCAGAAAAACCCTATAAGAGCGTCAAGTCGTCGTTAAACAGTGAAAATACCAGAAAAACCTTATAAGAGCGTTAAATCGACGTAAAACAGTGAAAATACCAGAACAACCTTATAAGAGCGTTAAATCGTCTAAAAACGCTGTAAAATATAGAAAAACCATTAAAAAGTGTTAAATCGTCGTATTACAGTAAAAATCATTGAAAAACACTTAAAATTTGTCAAACCGTCGTAAAACAGTGAAAATTTCAGATAAACCTAACAAGAGCGTTTTTTCGTCGTAAAACAGTGAAAATACCAGAAAAACCTTATAAGAGCGTTAAATCGTCGTAAAACAGTGAAAATACCAGAAAAACCCTATAAGAGCGTTAAATCGTCGTTAAACAGTGTATATACCAGAAAAACCTTATAAGAGCGTCAAATCGTCGTTAAACAGTGAAAATACCAGAGAAACCTTATAAGAGCGTTAAATCGTCGAAAAACAGTGAAAATACCAGAAAAACCTTATGCGAGCGTTAAATCGTCGTAAAACAGTGAAAATACCAGAAAAACCTTAAAAGAGCGTTAAATCTTCGTTAAACAGTGAAAATACCAGAAAAACCTTACAAGAGCGTTAAATCGTCGTCAAACAGTGTAAATACCAGAAAAACCTTATAAGAGCGTCAAGTCGTCTTTAAACAGTGAAAATACCAGAAAAACCTAATAAGAGCGTTAAATCGTCGAAAAACAGTGTAAATACCAGAAAAACCTTATAAGAGCGTCAAGTCGTCGTTAAAAAGTGAAAATTCCAGAAAAACCTTATAAGAGCGTTAAATCGTCGTTAAACAGTGAAAATACCAGAAAAACCTTACAAGAGCGTTTAATCGTCGTAAAACAGTGTAAATACCAGAAAAACCCTATAAGAGCGTCAAGTCGTCGTTAAACAGTGAAAATACCAGAAAAACCTTATAAGAGCGTTAAATCGACGTAAAACAGTGAAAATACCAGAACAACCTTATAAGAGCGTTAAATCGTCTAAAAACGCTGTAAAATATAGAAAAACCATTAAAAAGTGTTAAATCGTCGTATTACAGTAAAAATCATTGAAAAACACTTAAAATTTGTCAAACCGTCGTAAAACAGTGAAAATTTCAGATAAACCTAACAAGAGCGTTTTTTCGTCGTAAAACAGTGAAAATACCAGAAAAACCTTATAAGAGCGTTAAATCGTCGTAAAACAGTGAAAATACCAGAAAAACCCTATAAGAGCGTTAAATCGTCGTTAAACAGTGTATATACCAGAACAACCTTATAAGAGCGTTAAATCGTCTAAAAACGCTGTAAAATATAGAAAAACCATTAAAAAGTGTTAAATCGTCGTATTACAGTAAAAATCATTGAAAAACACTTAAAATTTGTCAAACCGTCGTAAAACAGTGAAAATTTCAGATAAACCTAACAAGAGCGTTTTTTCGTCGTAAAACAGTGAAAATACCAGAAAAACCTTATAAGAGCGTTAAATCGTCGTAAAACAGTGAAAATACCAGAAAAACCCTATAAGAGCGTTAAATCGTCGTTAAACAGTGTATATACCAGAAAAACCTTATAAGAGCGTCAAATCGTCGTTAAACAGTGAAAATACCAGAGAAACCTTATAAGAGCGTTAAATCGTCGAAAAACAGTGAAAATACCAGAAAAACCTTATGCGAGCGTTAAATCGTCGTAAAACAGTGAAAATACCAGAAAAACCTTAAAAGAGCGTTAAATCTTCGTTAAACAGTGAAAATACCAGAAAAACCTTACAAGAGCGTTAAATCGTCGTCAAACAGTGTAAATACCAGAAAAACCTTATAAGAGCGTCAAGTCGTCTTTAAACAGTGAAAATACCAGAAAAACCTAATAAGAGCGTTAAATCGTCGAAAAACAGTGTAAATACCAGAAAAACCTTATAAGAGCGTCAAGTCGTCGTTAAAAAGTGAAAATACCAGAAAAACCTTATAAGAGCGTTAAATCGTCGTTAAACAGTGAAAATACCAGAAAAACCTAATAAGAGCGTTAAATCGTCGTAAAACAGTGTAAATACCAGAAAAACCTTACAAGAGCGTTAAATCGTCGTAAAACAGTGAAAATACCAGAAAAACCTTAAAAGAGCGTTAAATCGTCGTAAAACAGTGAAAATACCAGAAAAACCTTACAAGAGCGTTTAATCGTCGTAAAACAGTGTAAATACCAGAAAAACCCTATAAGAGCGTCAAGTCGTCGTTAAACAGTGAAAATACCAGAAAAACCTTATAAGAGCGTTAAATCGACGTAAAACAGTGAAAATACCAGAACAACCTTATAAGAGCGTTAAATCGTCTAAAAACGCTGTCAAATATAGAAAAACCATTAAAAAGTGTTAAATCGTCGTATTACAGTAAAAATCATTGAAAAACACTTAAAATTTGTCAAACCGTCGTAAAACAGTGAAAATTTTCTGATAAACCTAACAAGAGCGTTTTATCGTCGTCAAACAGTGAAAATACCAGAAAAACCTTATAAAAGCGTTAAATCGTCGTCAAACAGTGAAAATACCAGAAAAACCCTATAAGAGCGTTAAATCATCTAAAAACGCTGTAAAATATAGAAAAA
Source organism: Hesperophylax consimilis (assembly GCF_061612785.1). NCBI lineage: Eukaryota > Metazoa > Arthropoda > Insecta > Trichoptera > Limnephilidae > Hesperophylax > Hesperophylax consimilis. The sequence continues at coordinate 94,118 of NW_028301319.1, read as the reverse complement.
CCATTAAAAAGTGATAAATCGTCGTATTACACTAATAATCATTGAAAAACCCTAAAAATTTGTCAAATCGTCGTAAAACAGTGAAAATACCAGAACAACCTCATAAGAGCGTTAAATCGTCTAAAAACGCTGTAAAAAATAGAAAAACCATTAAAAAGTGTTAAATCGTCGTATTACACTAAAAATCATTGAAAAACCCTTTAAATTTGTCAAACCGTCGTAAAACAATGAAAATACCAGAAAAACCTTATAAGAGCGTTAAATCATCTTAAAACGCTGTAAAATATAGAAAAACCATTAAAAAGTGATAAATCGTCGTATTACACTAATAATCATTGAAAAACCCTAAAAATTTGTCAAATCGTCGTAAAACAGTGAAAATACCAGAAAAACCTTATAAGAGCGTTAAATCGTCGTAAAACAGTGAAAATACCAGAAAAACCTTATAAGAGCGTTAAATCGTCCTCAAACGCTGTAAAATATAGAAAAACCATTAAAAAGTGTTTGATCGTCGTATTTCACTGAAAATCATTAAAAAACTCTAACGATTTGTCAAATTATCGTAAAACAGTGAAAATACCACAAAAACCTTATACGAGCGTTTAATCTTCGTAAAACAGTGAAAATACCAGAAAAACCTTAGAAGAGCGTTAAATCGTCGAAAAACAGTGAAAATACCAGAAAAACCTTATGCGAGCGTAAAATCGTCGTAAAACAGTGAAAATACCAGAAAAACCTTATAAGAGCGTTAAATCGTCGTAAAACAGTGAAAATACCACAAAAACCTTACAAGAGCGTTAAATCTTCGTAAAACAGTGAAAATACCAGAAAAACCTTATAAGAGCGTCAAGTCGTCGTTAAACAGTGAAAATACCAGAAAAACCTTATAAGAGCGTTAAATCGACGTAAAACAGTTAAAATACCAGAAAAACCTTATAAGAGCGTTAAATCATCTTAAAACGCTGTAAAATATAGAAAAACCATTAAAAAGTGATAAATCGTCGTATTACTTTAATAATCATTGAAAAACCCTAAAAATTTGTCAAATCGTCGTAAAACAGTGAAAATACCAGAACAACCTTATAAGAGCGTTAAATCGTCTAAAAACGCTGTAAAATATAGAAAAACCATAAAAAAGTGTTAAATCGTCGTATTACACTAAAAATCATTGAAAAACCCTTAAAATTTGTCAAACCGTCGTAAAACAGTGAAAATACCAGATAAACCTTACAAGAGCGTTTTATCTTCGTAAAACAGTGAAAATACCAGATAAACCTTACAAGAGCGTTTTATCGTCGTAAAACAGTGAAAATACCAGAAAAACCTTATAAGAGCGTTAAATCGTCGTAAAACAGTGAAAATACCAGAAAAACCTTAAAAGAGCGTTAAATCGTCGTAAAACAGTGAAAGAACCAGAAAAACCTTATAAGAGCGTCAAGTCGTCGTTAAACAGTGAAAATACCAGAAAAACCTTATAAGAGCGTTAAATCGACGTAAAACAGTGAAAATACCAGAAAAACCTAAAAAGAGCGTTAAATCGACGTAAAACAGTTAAGATACCAGAAAAACCTTATAAGAGCGTTTAATCGTCGTAAAACAGTGAAAATACCAGAACAACCTTATAAGAGCGTTAAATCGTCTCAAAACGCTGTAAAATATAGAAAAACCATTAAAAAGTGTTAAATCGTCGTATTACAGTAAAAATCATTGAAAAACACTTAAAATTTGTCAAACCGTCGTAAAACAGTGAAAAATTTCAGATAAACCTAACAAGAGCGTTTTTTCGTCGTAAAAAAGTGAAAATACCAGAAAAACCTTATAAGAGCGTTAAATCGTCGTAAAACAGTGAAAATACCAGAAAAACCCTATAAGAGCGTTAAATCGTCGTTAAACAGTGTATATACCAGAAAAACCTTATAAGAGCGTCAAATCGTCGTTAAACAGTGAAAATACCAGAGAAACCTTATAAGAGCGTTAAATCGTCGAAAAACAGTGAAAATACCAGAAAAACCTTATGCGAGCGTTAAATCGTCGTAAAACAGTGAAAATACCAGAAAAACCTTAAAAGAGCGTTAAATCTTCGTTAAACAGTGAAAATACCAGAAAAACCTTACAAGAGCGTTAAATCGTCGTCAAACAGTGTAAATACCAGAAAAACCTTATAAGAGCGTCAAGTCGTCGTTAAACAGTGAAAATACCAGAAAAACCTAATAAGAGCGTTAAATCGTCGAAAAACAGTGTAAATACCAGAAAAACCTTATAAGAGCGTCAAGTCGTCGTTAAAAAGTGAAAATACCAGAAAAACCTTATAAGAGCGTTAAATCGTCGTTAAACAGTGAAAATACCAGAAAAACCTAATAAGAGCGTTAAATCGTCGTAAAACAGTGTAAATACCAGAAAAACCTTACAAGAGCGTTAAATCGTCGTAAAACAGTGAAAATACCAGAAAAACCTTACAAGAGCGTTTAATCGTCGTAAAACAGTGTAAATACCAGAAAAACCCTATAAGAGCGTCAAGTCGTCGTTAAACAGTGAAAATACCAGAAAAACCTTATAAGAGCGTTAAATCGACGTAAAACAGTGAAAATACCAGAACAACCTTATAAGAGCGTTAAATCGTCTAAAAACGCTGTAAAATATAGAAAAACCATTAAAAAGTGTTAAATCGTCGTATTACAGTAAAAATCATTGAAAAACACTTAAAATTTGTCAAACCGTCGTAAAACAGTGAAAATTTCAGATAAACCTAACAAGAGCGTTTTATCGTCGTCAAACAGTGAAAATACCAGAAAAACCTTATAAAAGCGTTAAATCGTCGTCAAACAGTGAAAATACCAGAAAAACCCTATAAGAGCGTTAAATCATCTAAAAACGCTGTTAAATATAGAAAAACCATTAAAAAGTGATAAATCGTCGTATTACACTAATAATCATTGAAAAACCCTAAAAATTTGTCAAATCGTCGTAAAACAGTGAAAATACCAGAACAACCTCATAAGAGCGTTAAATCGTCTAAAAACGCTGTAAAATATAGAAAAACCATTAAAAAGTGTTAAATCGTCGTATTACACTAAAAATCATTGAAAAACCCTTTAAATTTGTCAAACCGTCGTAAAACAATGAAAATACCAGAAAAACCTTATAAGAGCGTTAAATCATCTTAAAACGCTGTAAAATATAGAAAAACCATTAAAAAGTGATAAATCGTCGTATAACACTAATAATCATTGAAAAACCCTAAAAATTTGTCAAATCGTCGTAAAACAGTGAAAATACCAGAACAACCTTAAAAGAGCGTTAAATCGTCTCAAAACGCTGTAAAATATAGAAAAACCATTAAAAAGTGTTAAATCGTCGTATTACACTAAAAATCATTGAAAAACCCTGAAAAATTGTCAAATCGTCGTAAAACAGTGAAAATGCCAGAAAAACCTTATACGAGCGATAAATCGTCGTAAAACAGTGAAAATACCAGAAAAACCTTATAAGAGCGTTAAATCGTCGTAAAACAGTGAAAATACCAGAAAAACCTTATAAGAGCGTTAAATCGTCCTCAAACGCTGTAAAATATAGAAAAACCATTAAAAAGTGTTTGATCTTTGTATTTCACTGAAAATCATTAAAAAACTCTAACGATTTGTCAAATTATCGTAAAACAGTGAAAATACCACAAAAACCTTATACGAGCGTTTAATCTTCGTAAAACAGTGAAAATACCAGAAAAACCTTAGAAGAGCGTTAAATCGTCGAAAAACAGTGAAAATACCAGAAAAACCTTATGCGAGCGTAAAATCGTCGTAAAACAGTGAAAATACCACAAAAACCTTACAAGAGCGTTAAATCTTCGTAAAACAGTGAAAATACCAGAAAAACCTTATAAGAGCGTCAAGTCGTCGTTAAACAGTGAAAATACCAGAAAAACCTTATAAGAGCGTTAAATCGACGTAAAACAGTTAAAATACCAGAAAAACCTTATAAGAGCGTTAAATCATCTTAAAACGCTGTAAAATATAGAAAAACCATTAAAAAGTGATAAATCGTCGTATTACTTTAATAATCATTGAAAAACCCTAAAAATTTGTCAAATCGTCGTAAAACAGTGAAAATACCAGAACAACCTTATAAGAGCGTTAAATCGTCTAAAAACGCTGTAAAATATAGAAAAACCATAAAAAAGTGTTAAATCGTCGTATTACACTAAAAATCATTGAAAAACCCTTAAAATTTGTCAAACCGTCGTAAAACAGTGAAAATACCAGATAAACCTTACAAGAGCGTTTTATCGTCGTAAAACAGTGAAAATACCAGATAAACCTTACAAGAGCGTTTTATCGTCGTAAAACAGTGAAAATACCAGAAAAACCTTATAAGAGCGTTAAATCGTCGTAAAACAGTGAAAATACCAGATAAACCTTATAAGAGCGTTAAATCGTCTTAAAACGCTGTAAAATATAGAAAAACCATTAAAAATTGTTAAATCGTCGTTAAACAGTGAAAATACCAGAGAAACCTTAAAAGAGCGTTAAATCGACGTAAAACAGTTAAAATACCAGAAAAACCTTATAAGAGCGTTTAATCGTCGTAAAACAGTGAAAATACCTGAAAAACCTAATAAGAGCGTCAAATCGTCGTAAAACAGTGTAAATACCAGAAAAACCTTATAAGAGCGTTAAATCGTCGTTAAACAGTGAAAATACCAGAAAAACCTTGTCAAATCAAAAAATTTGTCAAATCGTCGTAAAACAGTGAAAATACAGGAAAAACCTTATAAGAGCGTTTAATCGTCGTAAAACAGTGAAAATACCAGAAAAACCTTATAAGAGCGTTAAATCGTCCTCAAACGCTGTAAAATATAGAAAAACCATTAAAAAGTGTTTGATCGTCGTATTTCACTGAAAATCATTGAAAAACTCTTACAATTTGTCAGATTATCGTAAAACAGTTCAAATACCACAAAAACCTTAAACGAGCGTTTAATCGTCGTAAAACAGTGAAAATACCCGAAAAACCTTAGAAGAGCGTCAAATCGTCGTTAAACAGTGTAAATACCAGAAAAACCTTATACGAGCGTTAAATCGTCGTAAAACAGTGAAAATACCAGAAAAACCTTATAAGAGCGTTAAATCGTCGCAAAACAGTGAAAATACCAGAAAAACCTTATAAGAGCGTTAATTCGACGTAAAACAGTTAAAATACCAGAAAAACCTTATAAGAGCGTTGAATCGTCGTAAAACAGTGAAAATACCAGAAAAACCTTATTAGAGCGTTTAATCGTCGTAAAACAGTGAAAATACCAGAAAAACCTTATAAGAGCGTCAAATCGTCGTTAAACAGTGAAAATACCAGAAAAACCTAATAAGAGCGTTAAATCGTCGAAAAACAGTGTAAATACCAGAAAAACCTTATAAGAGCGTCAAGTCGTCGTTAAAAAGTGAAAATACCAGAAAAACCTTATAAGAGCGTTAAATCGTCGTTAAACAGTGAAAATACCAGAAAAACCTAATAAGAGCGTTAAATCGTCGTAAAACAGTGTAAATACCAGAAAAACCTTACAAGAGCGTTAAATCGTCGTAAAACAGTGAAAATACCAGAAAAACCTTAAAAGAGCGTTTAATCGTCGTAAAACAGTGAAAATACCAGAAAAACCTTACAAGAGCGTTAAATCGTCGTAAAACAGTGTAAATACCAGAAAAACCCTATAAGAGCGTCAAGTCGACGTTAAACAGTGAAAATACCAGAAAAACCTTATAAGAGCGTTAAATCGACGTAAAACAGTGAAAATACCAGAACAACCTTATAAGAGCGTTAAATCGTCTAAAAACGCTGTAAAATATAGAAAAACCATTAAAAAGTGTTAAATCGTCGTATTACAGTAAAAATCATTGAAAAACACTTAAAATTTGTCAAACCGTCGTAAAACAGTGAAAATTTCAGAAAAACCTAACAAGAGCGTTTTATCGTCGTCAAACAGTGAAAATACCAGAAAAACCTTATAAAAGCGTTAAATCGTCGTCAAACAGTGAAAATACCAGAAAAACCCTATAAGAGCGTTAAATCATCTAAAAACGCTGTAAAATATAGAAAAACCATTAAAAAGTGATAAATCGTCGTATTACACTAATAATCATTGAAAAACCCTAAAAATTTGTCAAATCGTCGTAAAACAGTGAAAATACCAGAACAACCTCATAAGAGCGTTAAATCGTCTAAAAACGCTGTAAAATATAGAAAAACCATTAAAAAGTGTTAAATCGTCGTATTACACTAAAAATCATTGAAAAACCCTTAAAATTTGTCAAACCGTCGTAAAACAATGAAAATACCAGTAAAACATTATAAGAGCGTTAAATCATCTTAAAACGCTGTAAAATATAAAAAAACCATTAAAAAGTGATAAATCGTCGTATTACACTTATAATCATTGAAAAACCCTAAAAATTTGTCAAATCGTCGTAAAACAGTGAAAATACCAGAACAACCTTAAAAGAGCGTTAAATCGTCTCAAAACGCTGTAAAATATAGAAAAACCATTAAAAAGTGTTAAATCGTCGTATTACACTAAAAATCATTTAAAAACCCTTAAAATTTGTCAAACCGTCGTAAAACAGTGAAAATACCAGATCAACCTTACAAGAGCGTTTTATCGTCGTAAAACAGTGAAAATACCAGAAAAACCTTATAAGAGCGTCAAGTCGTCGTTAAACAGTGAAAATACCAGAAAAACCTTATAAGAGCGTTAAATCGTCGTAAAACAGTGAAAATACCAGAAAAACCTTATAAGAGCGTTAAATCGTCGTAAAACAGTGAAAATACCAGAAAAACCTTATAAGAGCGTTAAATCGTCCTCAAACGCTGTAAAATATAGAAAAACCATTAAAAAGTGTTTGATCGTCGTATTTCACTGAAAATCATTAAAAAACTCTTACAATTTGTCAAATTATCGTAAAACAGTGAAAATACCAAAAAAACCTTATACGAGCGTTTAATCTTCGTAAAACAGTGAAAATACCAGAAAAACCTTAGAAGAGCGTTAAATCGTCGAAAAACAGTGAAAATACCAGAAAAACCTTATGCGAGCGTAAAATCGTCGTAAAACAGTGAAAATACCAGAAAAACCTTATAAGAGCGTTAAATCGTCGTAAAACAGTGAAAATACCACAAAAACCTTACAAGAGCGTTAAATCTTCGTAAAACAGTGAAAATACCAGAAAAACCTTAGAAGAGCGTCAAATCGTCGTTAAACAGTGTAAATACCAGAAAAACCTTTTAAGAGCGTCAAATCGTCGTTAAACAGTGAAAATACCAGAGAAACCTTATAAGAGCGTTAAATCGACGAAAAACAGTGAAAATACCAGAAAAACCTTATAAGAGCGTCAAGTCGTCGTTAAACAGTGAAAATACCAGAAAAAGCTTATAAGAGCGTTAAATCGACGTAAAACAGTTAAAATACCAGAAAAACCTTATAAGAGCGTTAAATCGTCGCAAAACAGTGAAAATACCAGAAAAACCTTATAAGAGCGTTAAATCGACGTAAAACAGTTAGAATACCAGAAAAACCTTATAAGAGCGTTAAACCATCTTTAAACGCTGTAAAATATAGAAAATCCATTAAAAAGTGATAAATCGTCGTATTACACTAATAATCATTGAAAATCCCTAAAAATTTGTTAAATCGTCGTAAAACAGTGAAAATACCAGAAAAACCTTATAAGAGCGTTAAATCATCTTAAAAAGCTGTAAAATATAGAAAAACCATTAAAAAGTGATAAATCGTCGTATTACACTAATAATCATTGAAAAACCCTAAAAATTTGTCAAATCGTCGTAAAACACTGAAAATACCAGATAAACCTTATAAGAGCGTTAAATCGTCTTAAAACACTGTAAAATATAGAAAAACCATTAAAATGTGTTAAATCGTCGTATTACACTAAAAATCATTGAAAAACCCTAAAAATTTGTCAAATCGTCGTAAAACAGTGAAAATACCAGATAAACCTTATAAGAGCGTTAAATCGTCTTAAAACGCTGTAAAATATAGAAAAACCATTAAAAAGTGTTAAATCGTCGTATTAAACTAAAAATCGTTGAAAAACCCTTAATATTTGTCAAATCGTCGTTAAACAGTGAAAATACCAGAAAAACCTTATAAGAGCGTTAAATCGACGTAAAACAGTTAAAATACCAGAAAAAACTTATAAGAGCGTTTAATCGTCGTAAAACAGTGAAAATACCAGAAAAACCTTATAAGAGCAACAAATCGTCGTAAAACAGTGTAAATACCAGAAAAACCTTATAAGAGCGTCAAGTCGTCGTTAAACAGTGAACATACCAGAAAAACCTTATAAGAGCGTTAAATCGACGTAAAACAGTTAAAATACCAGAAAAACCTTATAAGAGCGTTAAATGATCTTAAAACGCTGTAAAATATAGAAAAAGCATTAAAAAGTGTTTGATCGTCGTACTTCACTGAAAATCATTAAAAAAACTCTTACAATTTGTCACATTATCGTAAAACAGTGAAAATACCACAAAAACTTTATACGAGCGTTTAATCGTCTTATAACAGTGAAAATACCAGAAAAACCTTAGAAGAGCGTTAAATCGTCGTTAAACAGTGTAAATACCAGAAAAACCTTATAAGAGCGTCAAATCGTCGTGAAAGAGTGAAAATACCAGAGAAACCTTATAAGAGCGTTAAATCGTCGAAAAACAGTGAAAATACCAGAAAAACCTTATAAGAGCGTAAAATCGTCGTAAAACAGTGTAAATACCAGAAAAACCTTTTAAGAGCGTCAAATCGTCGTTAAACAGTGAAAATACCAGAGAAACCTTATAAGAGCGTTAAATCGACGAAAAACAGTGAAAATACCAGAAAAACCTTATACGAGCGTTAAATCGTCGTAAAACAGTGAAAATACCAGAAAAACCTTATAAGAGCGTTAAATCGTCGCAAAACAGTGAAAATACCAGAAAAACCTTACAAGAGCGTTTTATCGTCGTAAAACAGTGAAAATACCAGAAAAACCTTATAAGAGCGTTAAATCGTCGTAAAACAGTGAAAATACCAGAAAAACCTTTAAAGAGCGTTAAATCGTCGTAAAACAGTGTAAATACCAGAAAAACCTTATAAGAGCGTCAAGTCGTCGTTAAACAGTGAAAATACCAGAAAAACCTTATAGGAGCCTTAAATCGACGTAAAACAGTGAAAATACCAGAAAAACCTTATAAGAGCGTTTTATCGACGTAAAACAGTTAAGATACCAGAAAAACCTTATAAGATCGTTTAATCGTCGTAAAACAGTGAAAATACCAGAACAACCTTATAAGAGCGTTAAATCGTCGAAAAACGCTGTAAAATATAGAAAAACCATTAAAAAGTGTTAAATCGTCGTATTACAGTAAAAATCATTGAAAAACACTTAAAATTTTTCAAACCGTCGTAAAACAGTGAAAATTTCAGATAAACCTAACAAGAGCGTTTTATCGTCGTAAAACAGTGAAAATACCAGAAAAACCCTATAAGAGCGTTAAATCGTCGTTTAACAGTGTATATACCAGAAAAACCTTATAAGAGCGTCAAATCGTCGTTAAACAGTGAAAATACCAGAGAAACCTTATAAGAGCGTTTAATCGTCGAAAAACAGTGAAAATACCAGAAAAACCTTATGCGAGCGTTAAATCGTCGTAAAACAGTGAAAATACCAGAAAAACCTTAAAAGAGCGTTAAATCTTCGTTAAACAATGAAAATACCAGAAAAACCTTACAAGAGCGTTAAATCGTCGTAAAACAGTGTAAATACCAGAAAAACCTTATAAGAGCGTCAAGTCGTCGTTAAACAGTGAAAATACCAGAAAAACCTAATAAGAGCGTTAAATCGTCGTAAAACAGTGTAAATACCAGAAAAACCTTATAAGAGCGTCAAGTCGTCGTTAAACAGTGAAAATACCAGAAAAACCTAATAAGAGCGTTAAATCGTCGTAAAACAGTGTAAATACCAGAAAAACCTTATAAGAGCGTCAAGTCGTCGTTAAACAGTGAAAATACCAGATAAACCTTATAAGAGCGTTAAATCGACGTAAAACAGTGAAAATACCAGAACAACCTTATAAGAGCGTTAAATCGTCTAAAAACGCTGTAAAATATAGAAAAACCATTAAAAAGTGTTAAATCGTCGTATTACACTAAAAATCATTGAAAAACCCTAAAAAATTGTCAAATCGTCGTAAAACAGTGAAAATGCCAGAAAAACCTTATACGAGCGTTAAATCGTCGTAAAACAGCGAAAATACAGGAAAAACCTTATAAGAGCGTTAAATCGTCGTTAAACAGTGAAAATACCAGAAAAACCTCATAAGAGCGTTAAATCGTCCTCAAACGCTGTAAAATATAGAAAAACCATTTAAAAGTGTTTGATCGTCGTATTTCACTGAAAATCATTAAAAAACTCTTACAATTTGTCACATTATCGTAAAACAGTGAAAATACCACAAAAACCTTATACGAGCGTTTAATCGTCGTTAAACAGTGTAAATACCAGAAAAACCTTATAAGAGCGTCAAATCGTCGTTAAACAGTGAAAATACCAGAGAAACCTTATAAGAGCGTTAAATCGACGAAAAATAGTGAAAATACCAGAAAAACCTTATACGAGCGTTAAATCGACCTAAAACAGTGAAAATACCAGAAAAACCTTATAAGAGCGTTAAATCGTCTTAAAACAGTGAAAATACCAGAAAAACCTTAGAAGAGCGTTAAATGAACTTAAAACGCTGTAAAATATAGAAAAACCATTAAAAAGTGTTTGATCGTCGTACTTCACTGAAAATCATTAAAAAAACTCTTACAATTTGTCACATTATCGTAAAACAGTGAAAATACCACAAAAACTTTATACGAGCGTTTAATCGTCTTATAACAGTGAAAATACCAGAAAAACCTTAGAAGAGCGTCAAATCGTCGTAAAAAGGTGAAAATACCAGAAAAACCTTAGAAGAGCGTTAAATCGTCGTTAAACAGTGTAAATACCAGAAAAACCTTATAAGAGCGTCAAGTCGTCGTTAAACAGTGAACATACCAGAAAAACCTTATAAGAGCGTTAAATCGACGTAAAACAGTTAAAATACCAGAAAAACCTTATAAGAGCGTTAAATGATCTTAAAACGCTGTAAAATATAGAAAAACCATTAAAAAGTGTTTGATCGTCGTACTTCACTGAAAATCATTAAAAAAACTCTTACAATTTGTCACATTATCGTAAAACAGTGAAAATACCACAAAAACTTTATACGAGCGTTTAATCGTCTTATAACAGTGAAAATACCAGAAAAACCTTAGAAGAGCGTCAAATCGTCGTAAAAAGGTGAAAATACCAGAAAAACCTTAGAAGAGCGTTAAATCGTCGTTAAACAGTGTAAATACCAGAAAAACCTTATAAAAGCGTCAAATCGTCGTGAAAGAGTGAAAATACCAGAGAAACCTTATAAGAGCGTTAAATCGTCGAAAAACAGTGAAAATACCAGAAAAACCTTATAAGAGCGTAAAATCGTCGTAAAACAGTGTAAATACCAGAAAATCCTTATAAGAGCGTTTAATCATCTTAAAACGCTGTAAAATATAGAAAAACCATTAAAAAGTGATAAATCGTCGTATTACACTAAAAATCATTGAAAAACCCTAAAAAATTGTCAAATCGTCGTAAAACAGTGAAAATACCAGATAAACATAATAAGAGCGTAAAATCGTCTTAAAACACTGTAAAATATAGAAAAACCATTAAAAAGTGTTAAATCGTCGTATTACACTAAAAATCATTGAAAAACCCTGAAAAATTGTCAAATCGTCGTAAAACAGTGAAAATGCCAGAAAAACCTTATACGAGCGTTAAATCGTCGTAAAACAGTGAAAATACCCGAAAAACCTTATAAGAGCGTTAAATCGTCGTAAAACAGTGAAAATACCAGAAAAACCTTATAAGAGCGTTAAATCGTCCTCAAACGCTGTAAAATATAGAAAAACCATTAAAAAGTGTTTGATCGTCGTATTTCACTGAAAATCATTAAAAAACTCTTAAAATTTGTCAAATTATCGTAAAACAGTGAAAATACCACAAAAACCTTATACGAGCGTTTAATCTTCGTAAAACAGTGAAAATACCAGAAAAACCTTATGCGAGCGTTAAATCGTCGTAAAACAGTGAAAATACCAGAAAAACCTTATAAGAGCGTTAAATCGTCGGAAAACAGTGAAAATACCAGAAAAACCTTACAAGAGCGTTAAATCGTCGTAAAACAGTGAAAATACCAGAAAAACCTTATAAGAGCGTCAAGTCGTCGTTAAACAGTGAAAATACCAGAAAAACCTAATAAGAGCGTTAAATCGACGTAAAACAGTTAAAATACCAGAAAAACCTTATAAGAGCGTTAAATCATCTTAAAACGCTGTAAAAGATAGAAAAACCATTAAAAAGTGATAAATCGTCGTATTACACTAATAATCATTGAAAAACCCTAAAAATTTTAAACCGTCGTAAAACAGTGAAAATACCAGATAAACCTTACAAGAGCGTTTAATCGTCGTAAAACAGTGAAAATACCAGATAAACCTTACAAGAGCGTTTTATCGTCGTAAAACAGTGAAAATACCAGAAAAACCTTATAAGACCGTTAAATCGTCGTAAAACAGTGAAAATACCAGATAAACCTTATAAGAGCGTTAAATCGTCTTAAAACGCTGTAAAATATAGAAAAACCATTAAAAATTGTGAAATCGTCGTTAAACAGTGAAAATACCAGAGAAACCTTATAAGAGCGTTAAATCGACGTAAAACAGTTAAAATACCAGAAAAACCTTATAAGAGCGTTTAATCGTCGTAAAACAGTGAAAATACCTGAAAAACCTAATAAGAGCGTCAAATCGTCGTAAAACAGTGTAAATACCAGAAAAACCTTATAAGAGCGTTAAATCGTCGTAAAACAGTGAAAATACCAGAAAAACCTTATAAGAGCGTTAAATCGTCGTAAAACAGTGTTAATACCAGAAAAACCTTATAAGAGCGTTAAATCGTCGTAAAACAGTGAAAATACCAGAAAAACCTTATAAGAGCGTTAAATCGTCCTCAAACGCTGTAAAATATAGAAAAACCATTAAAAAGTGTTTGATCGTCGTATTTCACTGAAAATCATTAAAAAACTCTTACAATTTGTCAGATTATCGTAAAACAGTTCAAATACCACAAAAACCTTAAACGAGCGTTTAATCGTCGTAAAACAGTGAAAATACCAGAAAAACCTTAGAAGAGCGTCAAATCGTCGTTAAACAGTGTAAATACCAGAAAAACCTTTTAAGAGCGTCAAATCGTCGTTAAACAGTGAAAATACCAAAGAAACCTTATAAGAGCGTTAAATCGACGAAAAACAGTGAAAATACCAGAAAAACCTTATACGAGCGTTAAATCGTCGTAAAACAGTGAAAATACCAGAAAAACCTTATAAGAGCGTTAAATCGTCGCAAAACAGTGAAAATACCAGAAAAACCTTATAAGAGCGTTAAATCGTCGTAAAACAGTGTAAATACCAGAAAAACCTTATAAGAGCGTCAAGTCGTCGTTAAACAGTGAACATACCAGAAAAACCTTTATAAGAGCGTCAAATCGACGTAAAACAGTTAAAATACCAGAAAAACCTTATAAGAGCGTTAAATCATCTTAAAACGCTGTAAAATATAGAAAAACCATTAAAAAGTGATAAATCGTCGTATTACACTAATTATCTTTGAAAAACCCTAAAACTTTGTCAAATCGTCGTCAAACAGTGAAAATACCAGAACAACCTCATAAGAGCGTAAAATCGTTTAAAAACGCTGGAAAATATAGACAAACCATTAAAAAGTGTTAAATCGTCGTAATACACTAAAAATCATTGAAAAACCCTAAAAATTTGTCAAATCGTCGTAAAACAGTGAAAATACCAGAACAACCTTATAAGAGCGTTAAATCGTCTAAAAACGCTGTAAAATATAGAAAAACCATTAAAAAGTGTTAAATCGTCGTATTACACTAAAAATCATTGAAAAACACTTAGAAGAGCGTCAAATCGTCGTTAAACAGTGTAAATACCAGAAAAACCTTTTAAGAGCGTCAAACCGTCGTAAAACAGTGGAAATTTCAGATAAACCTTACAAGAGCGTTTTATCGTCGTAAAACAGTGAAAATACCAGAAAAACCTTATAAGAGCGTTAAATCGTCGTAAAACAGTGAAAATACCAGAAAAACCTTTAAAGAGCGTTAAATCGTCGTAAAACAGTGTAAATACCAGAAAAACCTTATAAGAGCGTCAAGTCGTCGTTAAACAGTGAAAATACCAGAAAAACCTTATAGGAGCCTTAAATCGACGTAAAACAGTGAAAATACCAGAAAAACCTTATAAGAGCGTTTTATCGACGTAAAACAGTTAAGATACCAGAAAAACCTTATAAGATCGTTTAATCGTCGTAAAACAGTGAAAATACCAGAACAACCTTATAAGAGCGTTAAATCGTCGAAAAACGCTGTAAAATATAGAAAAACCATTAAAAAGTGTTAAATCGTCGTATTACAGTAAAAATCATTGAAAAACACTTAAAATTTTTCAAACCGTCGTAAAACAGTGAAAATTTCAGATAAACCTAACAAGAGCGTTTTATCGTCGTAAAACAGTGAAAATACCAGAAAAACCCTATAAGAGCGTTAAATCGTCGTTTAACAGTGTATATACCAGAAAAACCTTATAAGAGCGTCAAATCGTCGTTAAACAGTGAAAATACCAGAGAAACCTTATAAGAGCGTTTAATCGTCGAAAAACAGTGAAAATACCAGAAAAACCTTATGCGAGCGTTAAATCGTCGTAAAACAGTGAAAATACCAGAAAAACCTTAAAAGAGCGTTAAATCTTCGTTAAACAATGAAAATACCAGAAAAACCTTACAAGAGCGTTAAATCGTCGTAAAACAGTGTAAATACCAGAAAAACCTTATAAGAGCGTCAAGTCGTCGTTAAACAGTGAAAATACCAGAAAAACCTAATAAGAGCGTTAAATCTTCGTAAAACAGTGTAAATACCAGAAAAACCTTATAAGAGCGTCAAGTCGTCGTTAAACAGTGAAAATACCAGAAAAACCTAATAAGAGCGTTAAATCGTCGTAAAACAGTGTAAATACCAGAAAAACCTTATAAGAGCGTCAAGTCGTCGTTAAACAGTGAAAATACCAGATAAACCTTATAAGAGCGTTAAATCGACGTAAAACAGTGAAAATACCAGAACAACCTTATAAGAGCGTTAAATCGTCTAAAAACGCTGTAAAATATAGAAAAACCATTAAAAAGTGTTAAATCGTCGTATTACAGTAAAAATCATTGAAAGACACTTAAAATTTGTCAAACCGTCGTAAAACAGTGAAAATTTCAGATAAACCTAACAAGAGCGTTTTATCGTCGTCAAACAGTGAAAATACCAGAAAAACCTTATAAGAGCGTTAAATCGTCGTAAAACAGTGAAAATACCAGAAAAACCCTATAAGAGCGTTAAATCATCTAAAAACGCTGTAAAATATAGAAAAACCATTAAAAAGTGATAAATCGTCGTATTACACTAATAATCATTGAAAAACCCTAAAAATTTGTCAAATCGTCGTAAAACAGTGAAAATACCAGAACAACCTCATCAGAGCGTTAAATCGTCTAAAAACGCTGTAAAATATAGAAAAACCATTAAAAAGTGTTAAATCGTCGTATTACACTAAAAATCATTGAAAAACCCTTAAAATTTGTCAAACCGTCGTAAAACAATGAAAATACCAGAAAAACCTTATAAGAGCGTTAAATCATCTTAAAACGCTGTAAAATATAGAAAAACCATTAAAAAGTGTTAAATCGTCGTATTACACTAAAAATCATTGAAAAACCCTTAAAATTTGTCAAACCGTCGTAAAACAGTGAAAATACCAGATCAACCTTACAAGAGCGTTTTATCGTCGTAAAACAGTGAAAATACCAGAAAAACCTTATAAGAGCGTCAAGTCGTCGTTAAACAGTGAAAATACCAGAAAAACCTTAAAAGAGCGTTAAATCGTCGTAAAACAGTGAAAATACCAGAAAAACCTTAAAAGAGCGTTAAATCGTCGTAAAACTGTGAAAATAACAGAAAAACCTTATAAGAGCGTTTAATCGTCGTAAAACAGTGAAAATACCAGAAAAACCTTAGAAGAGCGTTAAATCGTCGTTAAACAGTGTAAATACCAGAAAAACCTTAGAAGAGCGTTAAATCGTCGTTAAACAGTGTAAATACCAGAAAAACCTTATAAGAGCGTCAAGTCGTCGTTTAACAGTGAAAATACCAGAAAAACCTTATAAGAGCGTTAAATCGACGTAAAACAGTTAAAATACCAGAAAAACCTTATAAGAGCGTTAAATCATTTTAAAACGCTGTAAAATATAGAAAAACCATTAAAAAGTGATAAATCGTCGTATTGCACTAATAATTATTGAAAAACCCTAAAAATTTGTCAAATCGTCGTAAAACAGTGAAAATACCAGAAAAATCTTATAAGAGCGTTAAATCATCTTAAAACGCTGTAAAATATAGAAAAAACCATTAAAAAGTGATAAATCGTCGTATTACACTAATAATCATTGAAAAACCCTAAAAATTTGTCAAATCGTCGTAAAACAGTGAAAATACCAGATAAACCTGATAAGAGCGTTAAATCGTCTTAAAACACTGTAAAATATAGAAAAACCATTAAAAAGTGTTAAATCGTCGTATTACACTAAAAATCATTGAAAAACCCTAAAAGATTGTCAAAACGTCGTAAAACAGTGAAAATGCCAGAAAAACCTTATACGAGCGATAAATCGTCGTCAAACAGTGAAAATACCAGAAAAACCTTATAAGAGCGTTAAATCGTCGTAAAACAGTGAAAATACCAGAAAAACCTTATAAGAGCGTTAAATCGTCCTCAAACGCTGTAAAATATAGAAAAACCATTTAAAAGTGTTTGATCGTCGTATTTCACTGAAAATCAATAAAAAACTCTTACAATTTGTCAAATTATCGTAAAACAGTGAAAATACCACAAAAACCTTATACGAGCGTTTAATCTTCGTAAAACAGTGAAAATACCAGAAAAACCTTAGAAGAGCGTTAAATCGTCGAAAAACAGTGAAAATACCAGAAAAACCTTATGCGAGCGTAAAATCGTCGTAAAACAGTGAAAATACCAGAAAAACCTTATCAGAGCGTTAAATCGTCGTAAAACAGTGAAAATACCACAAAAACCTTACAAGAGCGTTAAATCTTCGTAAAACAGTGAAAATACCAGAAAAACCTTATAAGAGCGTCAAGTCGTCGTTAAACAGTGAAAATACCAGAAAAACCTTATAAGAGCGTTAAATCGACGTAAAACAGTTAAAATATCAGAAAAACCTTATAAGAGCGTTAAATCATCTTAAAACGCTGTAAAATATAGAAAAACCATTAAAAAGTGATAAATCGTCGTATTACATTAATAATCATTGAAAAACCCTAAAAATTTGTCAAATCGTCGTAAAACAGTGAAAATACCAGAAAAACCTTATAAGAGCGTCAAGTCGTCTAAAAACGCTGTAAAATATAGAAAAACCATAAAAAAGTGTTAAATCGTCGTATTACACTAAAAATCATTGAAAAACCCTTAAAATTTGTCAAACCGTCGTAAAACAGTGAAAATACCAGATAAACCTTACAAGAGCGTTTTATCGTCGTAGAACAGTGAAAATACCAGATAAACCTTACAAGAGCGTTTTATCGTCGTAAAACAGTGAAAATACCAGAAAAACCTTATAAGAGCGTTAAATCGTCGTAAAACAGTGAAAATACCAGATCAACCTTATAAGAGCGTTAAATCGTCTTAAAACGCTGTAAAATATAGAAAAACCATTAAAAATTGTTAAATCGTCGTTAAACAGTGAAAATACCAGAGAAACCTTATAAGAGCGTTAAATCGACGTAAAACAGTTAAAATACCAGAAAAACCTTATAAGAGCGTTTAATCGTCGTAAATTAGTGAAAATACCTGAAAAACCTAATAAGAGCGTCAAATCGTCGTAAAACAGTGTAAATACCAGAAAAACCTTATAAGAGCGTTAAATCGTCGTAAAACAGTGAAAATACCAGAAAAACCTTATAAGAGCGTTAAATCGTCGTAAAACAGTGTAAATACCAGAAAAACCTTATAAGAGCGTTAAATCGTCGTAAAACAGTGAAAATACCAGAAAAACCTTATAAGAGCGTTAAATCATCTTAAAAAGCTGTAAAATATAGAAAAACCATTAAAAAGTGATAAATCGTCGTATTACACTAATAATCATTGAAAAACCCTAAAAATTTGTCAAATCGTCGTGAAACAGTGAAAATACAGGAAAAACCTTATAAGAGCGTTTAATCGTCGTAAAACAGTGAAAATACCAGAAAAACCTTATAAGAGCGTTAAATCGTCTAAAAACGCTGTAAAATATAGAAAAACCATTAAAAAGTGTTAAATCGTCGTATTACACTAAAAATCATTGAAAAACCCTTAAAATTTGTCAAACCGTCGTAAAACAGTGAAAATACCAGATCAACCTTACAAGAGCGTTTTATCGTCGTAAAACAGTGAAAATACCAGAAAAACCTTATAAGAGCGTCAAGTCGTCGTTAAACAGTGAAAATACCAGAAAAACCTTATAAGAGCGTTAAATCGTCGTAAAACAGTGAAAATACCAGAAAAACCTCAAAAGACCGTTAAATCGTCGTAAAACTGTGAAAATAACAGAAAAACCTTATAAGAGCGTTTAATAGTCGTAAAACAGTGAAAATACCAGAAAAACCTTAGAAGAGCGTTAAATCGTCGTTAAACAGTGTAAATACCAGAAAAACCTTAGAAGAGCGTTAAATCGTCGTTAAACAGTGTAAATACCAGAAAAACCTTATTAGAGCGTCAAGTCGTCGTTTAACAGTGAAAATACCAGAAAAACCTTATAAGAGCGTTAAATCGACGTAAAACAGTTAAAATACCAGAAAAACCTTATAAGAGCGTTAAATCATCTTAAAACGCTGTAAAATATAGAAAAACCATTAAAAAGTGATAAATCGTCGTATTGCACTAATAATCATTGAAAAACCCTAAAAATTTGTCAAATCGTCGTAAAACAGTGAAAATACCAGAAAAATCTTATAAGAGCGTTAAATCATCTTAAAACGCTGTTAAATATAGATAAACCATAAAAAAGTGATAAATCGTCGTATTACACTAATAATCATTGAAAAACCCTAAAAATTTGTCAAATCGTCGTAAAACAGTGAAAATACCAGATAAACCTAATAAGAGCGTTAAATCGTCTTAAAACACTGTTAAATATAGAAAAACCATTAAAAAGTGTTAAATCGTCGTATTACACTAAAAATAATTGAAAAACCCTGAAAAATTGTCAAATCGTCGTAAAACAGTGAAAATGCCAGAAAAACCTTATACGAGCGATAAATCGTCGTAAAACAGTGAAAATACCAGAAAAACCTTATAAGAGCGTTAAATCGTCGTAAAACAGTGAAAATACCAGAAAAACCTTATAAGAGCGTTAAATCGTCCTCAAACGCTGTAAAATATAGAAAAACCATTAAAAAGTGTTTGATCGTCGTATTTCACTGAAAATCATTAAAAAACTCTTACAATTTGTCAAATTATCGTAAAACAGTGAAAATACCACAAAAACCTTATACGAGCGTTTAATCTTCGTAAAACAGTGAAAATACCAGAAAAACCTTAGAAGAGCGTTAAATCGTCGAAAAACAGTGAAAATACCAGAAAAACCTTATGCGAGCGTAAAATCGTCGTAAAACAGTGAAAATACCAGAAAAACCTTATCAGAGCGTTAAATCGTCGTAAAACAGTGAAAATACCACAAAAACCTTACAAGAGCGTTAAATCTTCGTAAAAAAGTGAAAATACCAGAAAAACCTTATAAGAGCGTCAAGTCGTCGTTAAACAGTGAAAATACCAGAAAAACCTTATAAGAGCGTTAAATCGACGTAAAACAGTTAAAATACCAGAAAAACCTTATAAGAGCGTTAAATCATCTTAAAACGCTGTAAAATATAGAAAAACCATTAAAAAGTGATAAATCGTCGTATTACATTAATAATCATTGAAAAACCCTAAAAATTTGTCAAATCGTCGTAAAACAGTGAAAATACCAGAAAAACCTTATAAGAGCGTTAAATCATCTTAAAACGCTGTAAAATATAGAAAAACCATTAAAAAGTGATAAATCGTCGTATTACATTAATAATCATTGAAAAACCCTAAAAATTTGTCAAATCGTCGTAAAACAGTGAAAATACCAGAAAAACCTTATAAGAGCGTTAAATCATCTTAAAACGCTGTAAAATATAGAAAAACCATTAAAAAGTGATAAATCGTCGTATTACATTAATAATCATTGAAAAACCCTAAAAATTTGTCAAATCGTCGTAAAACAGTGAAAATACCAGAAAAACCTTATAAGAGCGTTAAATCGACGTAAAACAGTTAAAATACCAGAAAAACCTTATAAGAGCGTTAAATCATCTTAAAACGCTGTAAAATATAGAAAAACCATTAAAAAGTGATAAATCGTCGTATTACATTAATAATCATTGAAAAACCCTAAAAATTTGTCAAATCGTCGTAAAACAGTGAAAATACCAGAAAAACCTTATAAGAGCGTTAAATCATCTTAAAACGCTGTAAAATATAGAAAAACCATTAAAAAGTGATAAATCGTCGTATTACATTAATAATCATTGAAAAACCCTAAAAATTTGTCAAATCGTCGTAAAACAGTGAAAATACCAGAAAAACCTTAAAAGAGCGTTAAATCGTCGTAAAACAGTGTAAGAACCAGAAAAACCTTATAAGAGCGTCAAGTCGTCGTTAAACAGTGAAAATACCAGAAAAACCTTATAAGAGCGTTAAATCGACGTAAAACAGTGAAAATACCAGAAAAACCTAATAAGAGCGTTTAATCGACGTAAAACAGTTAAGATACCAGAAAAACCTTATAAGAGCGTTTAATCGTCGTAAAACAGTGAAAATACCAGAACAACCTTATTAGAGCGTTAAATCGTCTAAAAACGCTGTAAAATATAGAAAAACCATTAAAAAGTGTTAAATCGTCGTATTACAGTAAAAATCATTGAAAAACACTTCAAATTTGTCAAACCGTCGTAAAACAGTGAAAATTTCAGATAAACCTAACAAGAGCGTTTTATCGTCGTAAAACAGTGAAAATACTAGAAAAACCTTATAAGAGCGTTAAATCGTCGTAAAACAGTGAAAATACCAGAAAAACCTTATAAGAGCGTTAAATCGTCGTTAAACAGTGAAAATACCAGAAAAACCTAATAAGAGCGTTAAATCGTCGTAAAACAGTGTAAATACCAGAAAAACCTTACAAGAGCGTTAAATCGTCGTAAAACAGTGAAAATACCAGAAAAACCTTAAAAGATCGTTAAATCGTCGTAAAACAGTGAAAATACCAGAAAAACCTTACAAGAGCGTTAAATCGTCGTAAAACAGTGTAAATACCAGAAAAACCCTATAAGAGCGCCAAGTCGTCGTTAAACAGTGAAAATACCAGAAAAACCTTATAAGAGCGTTAAATCGACGTAAAACAGTGAAAATACCAGAACAACCTTATAAGAGCGTTAAATCGTCTAAAAACGCTGTAAAATATAGAAAAAACATTAAAAAGTGTTAAATCGTCGTATTACAGTAAAAATCATTGAAAAACACTTAAAATTTGTCAAACCGTCGTAAAACAGTGAAAATTTCAGATAAACCTAACAAGAGCGTTTTATCGTCGTCAAACAGTGAAAATACCAGAAAAACCTTATAAGAGCGTTAAATCGTCGTAAAACAGTGAAAATACCAGAAAAACCCTATAAGAGCGTTAAATCATCTAAAAACGCTGTAAAATATAGAAAAACCATTAAAAAGTGATAAATCGTCGTATTACACTAATAATCATTGAAAAACCCTAAAAATTTGTCAAATCGTCGTAAAACAGTGAAAATACCAGAACAACCTCATAAGAGCGTTAAATCGTCTAAAAACGCTGTAAAATATAGAAAAACCATTAAAAAGTGATAAATCGTCGTATTACACTAATAATCATTGAAAAACCCTAAAAATTTGTCAAATCGTCGTAAAACAGTGAAATTACCAGAACAACCTTAAAAGAGCGTTAAATCGTCTAAAAACGCTGTAAAATATAGAAAAACCATTAAAAAGTGTTTAATCGTCGTATTACACTAAAAATCATTGAAAAACCCTTAAAATTTGTCAAACCGTCGTAAAACAGTGAAAATACCAGATCAACCTTACAAGAGCGTTTTATCGTCGTAAAACAGTGAAAATACCAGAAAAACCTTATAAGAGCGTCAAGTCGTCGTTAAACAGTGAAAATACCAGAAAAACCTTATAAGAGCGTTAAATCGTCGTAAAACAGTGAAAATACCAGAAAAACCTTATAAGAGCGTTAAATCGTCGTAAAACAGTGAAAATACCAGAAAAACCTTAAAAGAGCGTTAAATCGTCGTAAAACTGTGAAAATAACAGAAAAACCTTATAAGAGCGTTTAATCGTCGTAAAACAGTGAAAATACCAGAAAAACCTTAGAAGAGCGTTAAATCGTCGTTAAACAGTGTAAATACCAGAAAAACCTTAGAAGAGCGTTAAATCGTCGTTAAACAGTGTAAATACCAGAAAAACCTTATAAGAGCGTCAAGTCGTCGTTTAACAGTGAAAATACCAGAAAAACCTTATAAGAGCGTTAAATCGACGTAAAACAGTTAAAATACCAGAAAAACCTTATAAGAGCGTTAAATCATCTTAAAACGCTGTAAAATATAGAAAAACCATTAAAAAGTGATAAATCGTCGTATTGCACTAATAATCATTGAAAAACCCTAAAAATTTGTCAAATCGTCGTTAAACAGTGAAAATACCAGAAAAACCTTATAAGAGCGTTAAATCATCTTAAAACGCTGTAAAATATAGAAAAACCATTCAAAAGTGATAAATCGTCGTATTACACTAATAACCATTGAAAAACCCTAAAAATTTGTCAAATCGTCGTAAAACAGTGAAAATACCAGATAAACCTAATAAGAGCGTTAAATCGTCTTAAAACACTGTAAAATATAGAAAAACCATTAAAAAGTGTTAAATCGTCGTATTACACTAAAAATCATTGAAAAACCCTGAAAAATTGTCAAATCGTCGTAAAACAGTGAAAATGCCAGAAAAACCTTATACGAGCGATAAATCGTCGTAAAACAGTGAAAATACCAGAAAAACCTTATAAGAGCGTTAAATCGTCGTAAAACAGTGAAAATACCAGAAAAACCTTATAAGAGCGTTAAATCGTCCTCAAACGCTGTAAAATATAGAAAAACCATTAAAAAGTGTTTGATCGTCGTATTTCACTGAAAATCATTAAAAAACTCTTACAATTTGTCAAATTATCGTAAAACAGTGAAAATACCACAAAAACCTTATACGAGCGTTTAATCTTCGTAAAACAGTGAAAATACCAGAAAAACCTTTTTTTTTTTTTTTTTGTATTAGGCAATTCACCCTAAAGAGAGTGCTTTGTGCCGATTGGGTTAAGATATATGGTTAAACTGATGTGAATTATCTATAAGGGGACTGGACATATCATATATTAAAGTCATTCAAATCTATAAACTTATAAAGAATAGAATATACGCGAGAGTTGTTGAGAGACAGCAAATATGGAATACTAAGGGGAGACTGGTGGGTGATTTTAATAAGCAATCGATACATGCCTTTGAAAGAAGAATGGTTTTTACAATTGAAGAAGACATGGTCAAGAGTCTCATCCTCCACACCACACTGGCATAATGAACTTTCGAGCACCCGAATTTTAAACAAATGAGTTGCAATAGAGCAGTGGCCAATTCTCATTCTCGAGATACAGGAAATAAATCTTTTGGACTTTTTTTTGCCGTGGAACCAGGGTTTACTTGGAATATGATTTTGTATTCCAGCATAGAAAGATCCAGTTTGAGTTTTCGTGACGGTCCAATTTTCTTCCCAGGAACGAGACATGTTGGATTTAAGAATAGAGAAGACGTCAGAGACAGGAATTTTAAAATCTAAAGGAATAGAACCAGATACGGTTCCAAGTTTAGCGAGAGAATCAGCTTTCTCGTTACCCTCAATTCCTAGATGGCCAGGCACCCAAACCAGTATTGTCTCAAACATAGATTCGTTTAAAGAATCGAGGATTTTTTTAATATTACAAATAACATAGTCTTCTGGACATCGAACGATATTAGAGGAAATTTTTAATACTGCACTTAGAGAGTCAGTACACACTAAGGCTCGACGAATATTGAGGAGTTGGATTTGAATTAAAGCTTGTTCAATTGCGAAGCATTCTGCAGTAAATATGGAAATTTCTTTAGGCAATTTATAAGACAGATTAACATTGAATTCAGGAATATATACCGATGCGCCACATTCTTTGTGGTCGGATTTGGAACCATCTGTGTATATGAGGGAAAATCCAGGAAACTTTGAAAATATAAAGTTTTTAAAATGTTCTTCAACATTTTGAAAGTTATTAGCTGATGATAAAATGTTCGTCCGGAAGTCAGAAATTATTACGTTTGGGATAAAATTAATAGCATTAAACGGGGTACTGTAAATAGGAAGGATTGGATCATCTTGTAGATTTTGAAGGTAAGAAGACAGATATTTAAATGATAGAAAACTTTTTAATAAGAGAGGGAATCGATCTCTATCTATTACCCTCCTTCTGCTATTTAAATTACTTAACAAACGATCGAGACTCTGTTCCAATGGGTGACGCGATAAAGATAACGCTTTGAAGATATATCTATCCGCGAGGTATTGTCTTCTCAAAAACAAGGGAGGATCTACACATTCTATCTGAAGAGCATTAATTGGAGAAGATTTCATTGCCCCAATAATCATTCTAAGCCCTTTTGATTGGATTCTTTCAAGTTTTTTATCCAGATATTTAGGAAGTGGGTCGAAAAGAAATGTGCCATAATCCAAGTGACTTCGAACGAGGGAATTATACATTAGTTTAAGAGTAGTAGGATGGGATCCCCACCATACTCTGGAAACAGCTCGCATCATATTAAGCCCCTTTTCACACTTAGCAGAAACGTTCTGAATATGCGGGAGCCAGGAAAGCTTATGGTCCAAAAGCAGGCCAAGAAATTTTATTTGCTTAACGATTTGAAGGGGGAAATTATCAAAAGAGACTGTAAAGTTAGGCAGTTTTCTTTTGCGAGTAAAAGCCACTACCTTGGTTTTAGAGGTAGCTAAATTCATTCCATTTGTCAACATCCAAACTTTAATATTATGTAAAGCCAAATTTAATTCCTTCGCAGCATGCGATAAATTTTTGTGAAATAAATATATGAGAAAATCGTCCGCAAAATAAAGTCGCTTAATAGACGAAGGGATTACAATGTCTAAATCACTCATATAAATATTAAATAATAATGGACTGATTACAGACCCCTGGGGTAGCCCTTTCCAAAGTTTGCGCTTCAATATGTTTGAGGAAGAGTGGATAATAATGGTTCTGTCTGTTAGCAAGTTGATAATAAATTGAACTAATTTTATGGGGATTTTTATTTTAATTAATTTTTCCTTCAAAACATCAATTAATACATCGTCGTAAGCTGAAGAAAGATCTAGAAATGTGGCCAATGTACAAGAGTTAAGGGATTGAGAAATACGGATATCTGTTGTTAACAAACTTAAATTATCCATAGTAGATTTCTTTTTACGAAAGCCGTATTGATTAGGAGGGATAATACTGTGATTTTCAACAAACCATTCTAATCTGTTCTTTATCAAATGTTCCACTACTTTAATTAAACACGACGAAAGAGCAATAGGACGATAGGATGAAACTTCGGACGGATTTTTCCCTGGTTTTAAAACCGGGAGGATTTTTTGAACTTTCCAGACATCCGGAATAAATCCTGTTTCAAACATGTTATTAATTAAGGATAAGAAATATTCAACCGACATGTCGGAGAATACTTTAAAGAAGCTATATAATATTCCATCAGGACCCGGAGAAGAGTCAGAAAGAGATTTGATTACTCGTTTTAGTTCACTAACTAAGAAAGGAGAGTCTAGCCAGTTAGAGTGAGATGGATATGAAATAAAAGAGGGCATTTCTTCACATCTGGCAACTGAAGGAGGGGCAATCTTATCAGCAAAACCCATAATAATTTCCTCCGGAATATGTTTGGTACGCTCCGGAGCATATGACGAACCGAATTTTTTTAAATTAGTCCAAACAGATGACTGGGGAGTTTCAGGAGACAAGTTTTCACAAAATTTTCGCCATCCAGACCGCTTTTTATTTTTCAAAATACGTTTAGTTTCTGATTGGACGCGTTTCACTGATAAGAAATTTTCAAAAGACATGCATTTGCGGTAAATGGAAACTGCTTCTTTTCTAGAGTTAACAGCACGAGTGCATTCTTCGTCCCACCACGGAGTCGAATGTTTAGTTTTAATGTTAACTTTACGCTTTGGAATGGATTTTTCTGCTGCTTTTATAACTATACTAGGAAATAATT
Source organism: Hesperophylax consimilis (assembly GCF_061612785.1). NCBI lineage: Eukaryota > Metazoa > Arthropoda > Insecta > Trichoptera > Limnephilidae > Hesperophylax > Hesperophylax consimilis. Next base: position 67,428 of record NW_028301319.1, on the reverse strand, counting down.
CACATTGTGTTCTGATGTTCCCAAGAGAAGATTTTACAGAGTGAACAAGAGAGTCTAATACAGAAGAAAAAAATCTCCAGTTCGCATCTTTCGTTTTAAATTTAAAATTATTGTTAATTGTAAAGGAATGCGAGGTGGTTAGATAGTGAAAGAGGATTATAATAGGGAAATGATCACTGGAAAGGGGGTCTTTAAGTATGTTCCAAGAACATTTACGTATCACCGAAGATGAACAGAGAGATAAATCAACAACACTTTTCCTTTGTTGAGGGGGGGTGAATCGGGTTGGAGATCCGTCGTTTAAAATACATAAATTATGGGAATCAATAAAATCTAAAAGATTACGGCCAGAACGATTCGTTAATTCACTACCCCAAGAGGTAGAATGAGCGTTAAAGTCGCCCAGTAACATATACGGGGGACGGATCTGAGACATAAATGATGACCATTCGTTTTCATCAAAAATAGTGGAGGGAGGGACATATATTGATAGTATTGTAATATCACATACAACAGCTGCTACTATCTGAAAATTGTTGGAGAGAGTATGAAACATGATTGGTTTGAAAGGGATAGAGTCATGGATGATTAAGGCAGCGCCACCTTTACCATCCAGTCTATCATGTCTAAGACAATTATATCCAGAAATCTTAAATAGATACGAGGGTTTAAACCACGTTTCAGAAATAGCGGCAACTGAAATTTCATGTTCATCGAGTAATTTTACAAGTTCAAATTTATTACAGATTAGACTTCTGATATTCCACTGAAGAATTCTGTTCAGTTTCTGAGACATTAGGAAGACAGGATAATAATGATTTAATGCAATCGGCAGCGTTGGACGGTATATTATTGTTGTTTGAAAGAATAGAAATTAAGAGGGTAATTAAAGTCTGAATGAAAGCAGAATTTTCATTCACCACTTTCTCTAAATTAGTGGAAGATTGGGAACTATTTAAAGCACTCCCATTGAGTGTCTGAGATTTATAATTCCCATTTGGGTTAAACAAAATATCATTATGTTGATTTTTATCAATAGAAGCAATAAATTTTGGTTTTGGTTTTTGTGGTATAAAAATTGTTTCCCTGTGAGAAGATGATGGAGGAGATTTAGAGTAAGATAGATTGCTAGGAATTGAGGTAGATGTTACCTCTGCAAACGATTTTATTGCAGGTGGGAATAATTTTGATGCCTGGAAATATGAAATGTTATCTGAAGCCATTGATTGTTTAATATTCCTTTGTCTGGTCAATTCTGGACAGGCCACACTAACCGCTGTATGATTTCCCTTGCAGTTAATGCAACGTGGATCATTCGATGATTTTTGGCAAAGATCAAAGGGGTGGTCTTCTCCGCAATGAAAACAACGTGGAGGGGAACGACATATGGGTTTTGAGTGTCCGAAACGGCAGCAGTTAAAACACTGGATCGTCGGGAATTTATATACTTCCACAGGGAGTGCGTTGTAATAAATAAATACCCGAGATGGCAAAGTTTGGCCTTCAAAAGTAATAACAACCGATTGTGAGGGTTTCCATGTAGTGGTTCCATTAGATGTATCTTTGTAATTTAATCTACGTGCTTTTAAAACCTTGGGGGTCACTTGAGAATCATTAAGTGCATCAACAATTTCAGATTCTGAGAGATCGGTTGGTATACCTCTCACTCGGCCCATTCTAGTAAGGTTGTAAGTTGGAATATAAGATTTAAATTTGTGGTGTGAAAGCGTATCTATTTTTTGGACAAATTCATTTGCAAAGTTTGCGGATTTAAATTCTAGGGATAACTTATAGCGGCCTTCCGGCTTAATAGATCCGTTAATTATGCCAAGGTTACTGTTTTTTGAACTAAAAATGAATTTCCCGAAATCCAGAGGATGAATGATTTTTCCTTGTTCAGTACTTTGGACATTGACAATGAATGGAGCCGAGGAAGATGGGGAATAACTTAGATCAGTATTTTTAGATTCTGATAATATGGTATCCTTACGACTTTCCTTAGGGTTTGAGGTTTCATCGGATTGCGAAGGTTTAATTTTGGGTGGTACATTAAGACAGAGCGATGGTCTTCGTTTTCTGGAAGGGAGTATTATAGAAACATCCGATTCATACTCATCTCCAATATTAAATATGGACTCGGGGTCAGGAGGGCGATTTTCATCTTCCTCCATATTTATAATTAATTAATTAACAAAAAAAAAAATAATACAGTCTATTTGATTGACTGTACACACTAATTTATCAAAACCTAAATATAACAAACAAATAATAGAAAACAAAAATGTAACAATAATTTCTTATCTGTACGAAGTCCGCGACAGCAGGTAGGCAATTCGTCAAACACAGAGCACGACTATCCACTACCGTAGTTCGATGACTAATCCCCAGAAAAACCTTAGAAGAGCGTTAAATCGTCGAAAAACAGTGAAAATACCAGAAAAACCTTATGCGAGCGTAAAATCGTCGTAAAACAGTGAAAATACCAGAAAAACCTTATAAGAGCGTTAAATCGTCGTAAAACAGTGAAAATACCACAAAAACCTTACAAGAGCGTTAAATCTTCGTAAAACAGTGAAAATACCAGAAAAACCTTATAAGAGCGTCAAGTCGTCGTTAAACAGTGAAAATACCAGAAAAACCTTATAAGAGCGTTAAATCGACGTAAAACAGTTAAAATACCAGAAAAACCTTATAAGAGCGTTAAATCATCTTAAAACGCTGTAAAATATAGAAAAACCATTAAAAAGTGATAAATCGTCGTATTACATTAATAATCATTGAAAAACCCTAAAAATTTGTCAAATCGTCGTAAAACAGTGAAAATACCAGAACAACCTTATAAGACCGTTAAATCGTCTAAAAACGCTGTAAAATATAGAAAAACCATAAAAAAGTGTTAAATCGTCGTATTACACTAAAAATCATTGAAAAACCCTTAAAATTTGTCAAACCGTCGTAAAACAGTGAAAATACCAGATAAACCTTACAAGAGCGTTTTATCGTCGTAAAACAGTGAAAATACCAGATAAACCTTACAAGAGCGTTTTATCGTCGTAAAACAGTGAAAATACCAGAAAAACCTTATAAGAGCGTTAAATCGTCGTAAAACATTGAAAATTCCAGATAAACCTTATAAGAGCGTTAAATCGTCTTAAAACGCTGTAAAATATAGAAAAACCATTAAAAATTGTTCAATCGTCGTTAAACAGTGAAAATACCAGAGAAACCTTATAAGAGCGTTAAATCGACGTAAAACAGTGAAAATACCAGAAAAACCTTATAAGAGCGTTAAATCGTCGTAAAACAGTGAAAATACCAGAAAAACCTTAAAAGAGCGTTAAATCGTCGTAAAACTGTGAAAATAACAGAAAAACCTTATAAGAGCGTTTAATCGTCGTAAAACAGTGAAAATACCAGAAAAACCTTAGAAGAGCGTTAAATCGTCGAAAAACAGTGAAAATACCAGAAAAACCTTATGCGAGCGTAAAATCGTCGTAAAACAGTGAAAATACCAGAAAAACCTTATAAGAGCGTTAAATCGTCGTAAAACAGTGAAAATACCACAAAAACCTTACAAGAGCGTTAAATCTTCGTAAAACAGTGAAATTACCAGAAAAACCTTATAAGAGCGTCAAGTCGTTGTTAAACAGTGAAAATACCAGAAAAACCTTATAAGAGCGTTAAATCGACGTAAAACAGTTAAAATACCAGAAAAACCTTATAAGAGCGTTTAATCGACGTAAAACAGTTAAGATACCAGAAAAACCTTATAAGAGCGTTTAATCGTCGTAAAACAGTGAAAATACCAGAACAACCTTATAAGAGCGTTAAATCGTCGAAAAACGCTGTCAAATATAGAAAAACCATTAAAAAGTGTTAAATCGTCGTATTACAGTAAAAATAGTTGAAAAACACTTAAAATTTGTCAAACCGTCGTAAAACAGTGAAAATTTCTGATAAAACTAACAAGAGCGTTTTATCGTCGTAAAACAGTGAAAATACCAGAAAAACCTTATAAGAGCGTTAAATCGTCGTAAAACAGTGAAAATACCAGAAAAACCCTATTAGAGCGTTAAATCGTCGTTAAACAGTGTATATACCAGAAAAACCTTATAAGAGCGTCAAATCGTCGTTAAACAGTGAAAATACCAGAGAAACCTTATAAGAGCGTTAAATCGTCGAAAAACAGTGAAAATACCAGAAAAACCTTATGCGAGCGTTAAATCGTCGTAAAACAGTGAAAATACCAGAAAAACCTTAAAAGAGCGTTAAATCGTCGTTAAACAGTGAAAATACCAGAAAAACCTTACAAGAGCGTTAAATCGTCGTAAAACAGTGTAAATACCAGAAAAACCTTATAAGAGCGTCAAATCGACGTAAAACAGTTAAAATACCAGAAAAACCTTATAAGAGCGTTATGTCATCTTAAAACGCTGTAAAATATAGAAAAACCATTAAAAAGTGTTAAATCGTCGTATTACACTAAAAATCATTGAAAAACACTTAAAATTTGTCAAACCGTCGTAAAACAGTGAAAATTTCAGATAAACCTTACAAGAGCGTTTTATCGTCGTAAAACAGTGAAAATACCAGAAAAACCTTAAAAGAGCGTTAAATCGTCGTAAAACAGTGTAAGAACCAGAAAAACCTTATAAGAGCGTCAAGTCGTCGTTAAACAGTGAAAATACCAGAAAAACCTTATAAGAGCGTTAAATCGACGTAAAACAGTGAAAATACCAGAAAAACCTAATAAGAGCGTTTAATCGACGTAAAACAGTTAAGATACCAGAAAAACCTTATAAGAGCGTTTAATCGTCGTAAAACAGTGAAAATACCAGAACAACCTTATTAGAGCGTTAAATCGTCTAAAAACGCTGTAAAATATAGAAAAACCATTAAAAAGTGTTAAATCGTCGTATTACAGTAAAAATCATTGAAAAACACTTCAAATTTGTCAAACCGTCGTAAAACAGTGAAAATTTCAGATAAACCTAACAAGAGCGTTTTATCGTCGTAAAACAGTGAAAATACTAGAAAAACCTTATAAGAGCGTTAAATCGTCGTAAAACAGTGAAAATACCAGAAAAACCTTATAAGAGCGTTAAATCGTCGTTAAACAGTGAAAATACCAGAAAAACCTAATAAGAGCGTTAAATCGTCGTAAAACAGTGTAAATACCAGAAAAACCTTACAAGAGCGTTAAATCGTCGTAAAACAGTGAAAATACCAGAAAAACCTTAAAAGATCGTTAAATCGTCGTAAAACAGTGAAAATACCAGAAAAACCTTACAAGAGCGTTAAATCGTCGTAAAACAGTGTAAATACCAGAAAAACCCTATAAGAGCGCCAAGTCGTCGTTAAACAGTGAAAATACCAGAAAAACCTTATAAGAGCGTTAAATCGACGTAAAACAGTGAAAATACCAGAACAACCTTATAAGAGCGTTAAATCGTCTAAAAACGCTGTAAAATATAGAAAAACCATTAAAAAGTGTTAAATCGTCGTATTACAGTAAAAATCATTGAAAAACACTTAAAATTTGTCAAACCGTCGTAAAACAATGAAAATTTCAGATAAACCTAACAAGAGCGTTTTATCGTCGTCAAACAGTGAAAATACCAGAAAAACCTTATAAGAGCGTTAAATCGTCGTAAAACAGTGAAAATACCAGAAAAACCCTATAAGAGCGTTAAATCATCTAAAAACGCTGTAAAATATAGAAAAACCATTAAAAAGTGATAAATCGTCGTATTACACTAATAATCATTGAAAAACCCTAAAAATTTGTCAAATCGTCGTAAAACAGTGAAAATACCAGAACAACCTCATAAGAGCGTTAAATCGTCTAAAAACGCTGTAAAATATAGAAAAACCATTAAAAAGTGATAAATCGTCGTATTACACTAATAATCATTGAAAAACCCTAAAAATTTGTCAAATCGTCGTAAAACAGTGAAAATACCAGAACAACCTTAAAAGAGCGTTAAATCGTCTAAAAACGCTGTAAAATATAGAAAAACCATTAAAAAGTGTTTAATCGTCGTATTACACTAAAAATCATTGAAAAACCCTTAAAATTTGTCAAACCGTCGTAAAACAGTGAAAATACCAGATCAACCTTACAAGAGCGTTTTATCGTCGTAAAACAGTGAAAATACCAGAAAAACCTTATAAGAGCGTCAAGTCGTCGTTAAACAGTGAAAATACCAGAAAAACCTTATAAGAGCGTTAAATCGTCGTAAAACAGTGAAAATACCAGAAAAACCTTATAAGAGCGTTAAATCGTCGTAAAACAGTGAAAATACCAGAAAAACCTTAAAAGAGCGTTAAATCGTCGTAAAACTGTGAAAATAACAGAAAAACCTTATAAGAGCGTTTAATCGTCGTAAAACAGTGAAAATACCAGAAAAACCTTAGAAGAGCGTTAAATCGTCGTTAAACAGTGTAAATACCAGAAAAACCTTAGAAGAGCGTTAAATCGTCGTTAAACAGTGTAAATACCAGAAAAACCTTATAAGAGCGTCAAGTCGTCGTTTAACAGTGAAAATACCAGAAAAACCTTATAAGAGCGTTAAATCGACGTAAAACAGTTAAAATACCAGAAAAACCTTATAAGAGCGTTAAATCATCTTAAAACGCTGTAAAATATAGAAAAACCATTAAAAAGTGATAAATCGTCGTATTGCACTAATAATCATTGAAAAACCCTAAAAATTTGTCAAATCGTCGTAAAACAGTGAAAATACCAGAAAAACCTTATAAGAGCGTTAAATCATCTTAAAACGCTGTAAAATATAGAAAAACCATTCAAAAGTGATAAATCGTCGTATTACACTAATAACCATTGAAAAACCCTAAAAATTTGTCAAATCGTCGTAAAACAGTGAAAATACCAGATAAACCTAATAAGAGCGTTAAATCGTCTTAAAACACTGTAAAATATAGAAAAACCATTAAAAAGTGTTAAATCGTCGTATTACACTAAAAATCATTGAAAAACCCTGAAAAATTGTCAAATCGTCGTAAAACAGTGAAAATGCCAGAAAAACCTTATACGAGCGATAAATCGTCGTAAAACAGTGAAAATACCAGAAAAACCTTATAAGAGCGTTAAATCGTCGTAAAACAGTGAAAATACCAGAAAAACCTTATAAGAGCGTTAAATCGTCCTCAAACGCTGTAAAATATAGAAAAACCATTAAAAAGTGTTTGATCGTCGTATTTCACTGAAAATCATTAAAAAACTCTTACAATTTGTCAAATTATCGTAAAACAGTGAAAATACCACAAAAACCTTATACGAGCGTTTAATCTTCGTAAAACAGTGAAAATACCAGAAAAACCTTAGAAGAGCGTTAAATCGTCGAAAAACAGTGAAAATACCAGAAAAACCTTATGCGAGCGTAAAATCGTCGTAAAACAGTGAAAATACCAGAAAAACCTTATAAGAGCGTTAAATCGTCGTAAAACAGTGAAAATACCACAAAAACCTTACAAGAGCGTTAAATCTTCGTAAAACAGTGAAAATACCAGAAAAACCTTATAAGAGCGTCAAGTCGTCGTTAAACAGTGAAAATACCAGAAAAACCTTATAAGAGCGTTAAATCGACGTAAAACAGTTAAAATACCAGAAAAACCTTATAAGAGCGTTAAATCATCTTAAAACGCTGTAAAATATAGAAAAACCATTAAAAAGTGATAAATCGTCGTATTACATTAATAATCATTGAAAAACCCTAAAAATTTGTCAAATCGTCGTAAAACAGTGAAAATACCAGAACAACCTTATAAGACCGTTAAATCGTCTAAAAACGCTGTAAAATATAGAAAAACCATAAAAAAGTGTTAAATCGTCGTATTACACTAAAAATCATTGAAAAACCCTTAAAATTTGTCAAACCGTCGTAAAACAGTGAAAATACCAGATAAACCTTACAAGAGCGTTTTATCGTCGTAAAACAGTGAAAATACCAGATAAACCTTACAAGAGCGTTTTATCGTCGTAAAACAGTGAAAATACCAGAAAAACCTTATAAGAGCGTTAAATCGTCGTAAAACATTGAAAATACCAGATAAACCTTATAAGAGCGTTAAATCGTCTTAAAACGCTGTAAAATATAGAAAAACCATTAAAAATTGTTCAATCGTCGTTAAACAGTGAAAATACCAGAGAAACCTTATAAGAGCGTTAAATCGACGTAAAACAGTGAAAATACCAGAAAAACCTTATAAGAGCGTTAAATCGTCGTAAAACAGTGAAAATACCAGAAAAACCTTAAAAGAGCGTTAAATCGTCGTAAAACTGTGAAAATAACAGAAAAACCTTATAAGAGCGTTTAATCGTCGTAAAACAGTGAAAATACCAGAAAAACCTTAGAAGAGCGTTAAATCGTCGTTAAACAGTGAAAATACCAGAAAAACCTTAGAAGAGCGTTAAATCGTCGTTAAACAGCGAAAATACCAGAAAAACCTTATAAGAGCGTTAAATCGTCGTAAAACAGTGAAAATACCAGAAAAACCTTATAAGAGCGTTAAATCGTCGTAAAACAGTGAAAATACCAGAAAAACCTTAAAAGAGCGTTAAATCGTCGTAAAAGTGTGAAAATAACAGAAAAACCTTATAAGGCGTTTAATCGTCGTAAAACAGTGAAAATACCAGAAAAACCTTAGAAGAGCGTTAAATCGTCGTTAAACAGTGTAAATACCAGAAAAACCTTAGAAGAGCGTTAAATCGTCGTTAAACAGTGTAAATACCAGAAAAACCTTATAAGAGCGTCAAGTCGTCGTTTAACAGTGAAAATACCAGAAAAACCTTATAAGAGCGTTAAATCGACGTAAAACAGTTAAAATACCAGAAAAACCTTATAAGAGCGTTAAATCATCTTAAAACGCTGTAAAATATAGAAAAACCATTAAAAAGTGATAAATCGTCGTATTGCACTAATAATCATTGAAAAACCCTAAAAATTTGTCAAATCGTCGTAAAACAGTGAAAATACCAGAAAAACCTTATAAGAGCGTTAAATCATCTTAAAACGCTGTAAAATATAGAAAAACCATTAAAAAGTGATAAATCGTCGTATTACACTAATAACCATTGAAAAACCCTAAAAATTTGTCAAATCGTCGTAAAACAGTGAAAATACCAGATAAACCTAATAAGAGCGTTAAATCGTCTTAAAACACTGTAAAATATAGAAAAACCATTAAAAAGTGTTAAATCGTCGTATTACACTAAAAATCATTGAAAAACCCTGAAAAATTGTCAAATCGTCGTAAAACAGTGAAAATGCCAGAAAAACCTTATACGAGCGATAAATCGTCGTAAAACAGTGAAAATACCAGAAAAACCTTATAAGAGCGTTAAATCGTCGTAAAACAGTGAAAATACCAGAAAAACCTTATAAGAGCGTTAAATCGTCCTCAAACGCTGTAAAATATAGAAAAACCATTAAAAAGTGTTTGATCGTCGTATTTCACTGAAAATCATTAAAAAACTCTTACAATTTGTCAAATTATCGTAAAACAGTGAAAATACCACAAAAACCTTATACGAGCGTTTAATCTTCGTAAAACAGTGAAAATACCAGAAAAACCTTAGAAGAGCGTTAAATCGTCGAAAAACAGTGAAAATACCAGAAAAACCTTATGCGAGCGTAAAATCGTCGTAAAACAGTGAAAATACCAGAAAAACCTTATAAGAGCGTTAAATCGTCGTAAAACAGTGAAAATACCACAAAAACCTTACAAGAGCGTTAAATCTTCGTAAAACAGTGAAAATACCAGAAAAACCTTATAAGAGCGTTAAATCGACGTAAAACAGTTAAAATACCAGAAAAACCTTATAAGAGCGTTAAATCATCTTAAAACGCTGTAAAATATAGAAAAACCATTAAAAAGTGATAAATCGTCGTATTACATTAATAATCATTGAAAAACCCTAAAAATTTGTCAAATCGTCGTAAAACAGTGAAAATACCAGAACAACCTTATAAGAGCGTTAAATCGTCTAAAAACGCTGTAAAATATAGAAAAACCATAAAAAAGTGTTAAATCGTCGTATTACACTAAAAATCATTGAAAAACCCTTAAAATTTGTCAAACCGTCGTAAAACAGTGAAAATACCAGATAAACCTAATAAGAGCGTTAAATCGTCTTAAAACACTGTAAAATATAGAAAAACCATTAAAAAGTGTTAAATCGTCGTATTACACTAAAAATCATTGAAAAACCCTGAAAAATTGTCAAATCGTCGTAAAACAGTGAAAATGCCAGAAAAACCTTATACGAGCGATAAATCGTCGTAAAACAGTGAAAATACCAGAAAAACCTTATAAGAGCGTTAAATCGTCGTAAAACAGTGAAAATACCAGAAAAACCTTATAAGAGCGTTAAATCGTCCTCAAACGCTGTAAAATATAGAAAAACCATTAAAAAGTGTTTGATCGTCGTATTTCACTGAAAATCATTAAAAAACTCTTACAATTTGTCAAATTATCGTAAAACAGTGAAAATACCACAAAAACCTTATAAGAGCGTTAAATCGACGTAAAACAGTTAAAATACCAGAAAAACCTTATAAGAGCGTTAAATCATCTTAAAACGCTGTAAAATATAGAAAAACCATTAAAAAGTGATAAATCGTCGTATTGCACTAATAATCATTGAAAAACCCTAAAAATTTGTCAAATCGTCGTAAAACAGTGAAAATACCAGAAAAACCTTATAAGAGCGTTAAATCATCTTAAAACGCTGTAAAATATAGAAAAACCATTAAAAAGTGATAAATCGTCGTATTACACTAATAACCATTGAAAAACCCTAAAAATTTGTCAAATCGTCGTAAAACAGTGAAAATACCAGATAAACCTAATAAGAGCGTTAAATCGTCTTAAAACACTGTAAAATATAGAAAAACCATTAAAAAGTGTTAAATCGTCGTATTACACTAAAAATCATTGAAAAACCCTGAAAAATTGTCAAATCGTCGTAAAACAGTGAAAATGCCAGAAAAACCTTATACGAGCGATAAATCGTCGTAAAACAGTGAAAATACCAGAAAAACCTTATAAGAGCGTTAAATCGTCGTAAAACAGTGAAAATACCAGAAAAACCTTATAAGAGCGTTAAATCGTCCTCAAACGCTGTAAAATATAGAAAAACCATTAAAAAGTGTTTGATCGTCGTATTTCACTGAAAATCATTAAAAAACTCTTACAATTTGTCAAATTATCGTAAAACAGTGAAAATACCACAAAAACCTTATACGAGCGTTTAATCTTCGTAAAACAGTGAAAATACCAGAAAAACCTTAGAAGAGCGTTAAATCGTCGAAAAACAGTGAAAATACCAGAAAAACCTTATGCGAGCGTAAAATCGTCGTAAAACAGTGAAAATACCAGAAAAACCTTATAAGAGCGTTAAATCGTCGTAAAACAGTGAAAATACCACAAAAACCTTACAAGAGCGTTAAATCTTCGTAAAACAGTGAAAATACCAGAAAAACCTTATAAGAGCGTTAAATCGACGTAAAACAGTTAAAATACCAGAAAAACCTTATAAGAGCGTTAAATCATCTTAAAACGCTGTAAAATATAGAAAAACCATTAAAAAGTGATAAATCGTCGTATTACATTAATAATCATTGAAAAACCCTAAAAATTTGTCAAATCGTCGTAAAACAGTGAAAATACCAGAACAACCTTATAAGAGCGTTAAATCGTCTAAAAACGCTGTAAAATATAGAAAAACCATAAAAAAGTGTTAAATCGTCGTATTACACTAAAAATCATTGAAAAACCCTTAAAATTTGTCAAACCGTCGTAAAACAGTGAAAATACCAGATAAACCTTACAAGAGCGTTTTATCGTCGTAAAACAGTGAAAATACCAGATAAACCTTACAAGAGCGTTTTATCGTCGTAAAACAGTGAAAATACCAGAAAAACCTTATAAGAGCGTTAAATCGTCGTAAAACATTGAAAATACCAGATAAACCTTATAAGAGCGTTAAATCGTCTTAAAACGCTGTAAAATATAGAAAAACCATTAAAAATTGTTCAATCGTCGTTAAACAGTGAAAATACCAGAGAAACCTTATAAGAGCGTTAAATCGACGTAAAACAGTTAAAATACCAGAAAAACCTTATAAGAGCGTTAAATCATCTTAAAACGCTGTAAAATATAGAAAAACCATTAAAAAGTGATCAATCGTCGTATTACACTAATAATCATTAGAAAACCCTAAAAATTTGTCAAATCGTCGTAAAACAGTGAAAATACCAGAAAAACCTTATAAGAGCGTTAAATCATCTGAAAACGCTGTAAAATATAGAAAAACCATTAAAAAATGATAAATCGTCGTATTACACTAATAATCATTGAAAAACCCTAAAAATTTGTCAAATCGACGTAAAACAGTTAAAATACCAGATAAACCTTATAAGAGCGTTAAATCGTCTTTAAACACTGTAAAATATAGAAAAACCATTAAAAAGTGTTAAATCGTCGTATTACACTAAAAATCATTGAAAAACCCTAAAAAATTGTCAAATCGTTGTAAAATAGTGAAAATGCCAGAAAAACCTTATACGAGCGTTAAATCGTCGTAAAACAGTGTAAATACCATAAAAACCTTATAAGAGCGTCAAGTCGTCGTTTAACAGTGAAAATACCAGAAAAACCTTATAAGAGCGTTAAATCGACGTAAAACAGTTAAAATACCAGAAAAACCTTATAAGAGCGTTTAATCGTCGTAAAACAGTGAAAATACCAGAAAAACCTTATAAGAGCGTCAAATCGTCGTAAAACAGTGAAAATATCAGAAAAACCTTATAAGAGCGTCAAATCGTCGTAAAACAGTGTAAATACCAGAAAAACCTTATAAGAGCGTTAAATCGTCCTCAAACGCTGTAAAATATAGAAAAACCATTAAAAAGTGTTTGATCGTCGTATTTCACTGAAAATCATTAAAAAACTCTTACAATTTGTCACATTGTCGCAAAACAGTGAAAATACCACACGAAACCTTATGCGAGCGTTTAATCGTCGTGAAACAGTGAAAATACTAGAAAAACCTAAGAAGAGCGTCAAATCGTCGTAAAACAGTGAAAATACCAGAAAAACCTTATAAGAGCGTTAAATCGTCTTAAACAGTGTAAATACCAGAAAAACCTAAGAAGAGCGTCAAATCGTCGTAAAACAGTTAAAATACCAGAAAAACCTTATAAGAGCGTTAAATCATCTTAAAACGCTGTAAAATATAGAAAAACCCTTAAAAAGTGATAAATCGTCGTATTATACTAATAATCATTGAAAAACCCTAAGCATTTCTCAAATCGTCAAAAAACAGTGAAAATACCAGAAAAACCTAATAAGAGCGTTAAATCGTCCTCAAACGCTGTAAAATATAGAAAAACCATTAAAAAGTGTTATATCGTCGTATTACACTAAAAATCATTGAAAAACCCTTCAAATTTGTCAAATCGTCGTTAAACAGTGAAAATATTAGAAAAACCTTATAAGAGCGTTAAATCGTCGTAAAACAGTGAAAATACCAGAACAACCTTATAAGAGCGTTAAATCGTCTAAAAACGCTGTAAAATATAGAAAAACCATTAAAAAGTGTTAAATCGTCGTATTACACTAAAAATCATTGAAAAACACTTAAAATTTGTCAAACCGTCGTAACACAGTGAAAATTTCAGATAAACCTTACAAGAGCGTTTTATCGTCGTAAAACAGTGAAAATACCAGAAAAACCTTATAAGAGCGTTAAATCGTCGTTAAACAGTTAAAATACCAGAAAAACCTTATAAGAGCGTTAAATCGTCGTAAAACAGTGAAAATACCAGAAAAACCTTATAAGAGCGTTAATTTGTCTTAAAACGCTGTAAAATATAGAAAAACCATTAAAAAGTGTTAAATCGTCGTATTAAACTAAAAATCGTTGAAAAATCCTTAATATTGGTCAAATCGACGTAAAACAGTTAAAATACCAGAAAAACCTTATAAGAGCGTTTAATCGTCGTAAAACAGTGAAAATACCAGAAAAACCTTATAAGAGCGTCAAATCGTCGTAAAACAGTGTTAAAACCAGAAAAACCTTATAAGAGCGATAAATCGTCGTAAAACAGTGAAAATACCAGATAAACCTTATAAGAGCGTTAAATCTTCTTGAAACACTGTAAAATATAGAAAAACCATTAAAAAGTTTTAAATCGTCGTATTACACTAAAAATCATTGAAAAACCCTAAAAAATTGTCAAATCGTCGTAAAACAGTGAAAATGCCAGAAAAACCTTATACGAGCGTTAAATCGTCGTAAAACAGTGAAAATACCAGAAAAACCTTATAAGAGCGTTAAATCGTCGTAAAACAGTGTAAATACCAGAAAAACCTTATAAGAGCGTCAAGTCGTCGTTAAACAGTGAAAATACCAGAAAAACCTTATAAGATCGTTAAATCGACGTAAAACAGTGAAAATACCAGAAAAACCTTATAAGAGCGTTAAATCGACGTAAAACAGTTAAAATACCAGGAAAACCTTATAAGAGCGTTTAATCGTCGTAAAACAGTGAAAATACCAGAAAAACCTTATAAGAGCGTCAAAACGTCGTAAAACAGTGTAAATACCAGAAAAACCTTACAAAAGCGTTAAATCGTCGTAAAACAGTGAAAATACCAGAAAAACCTTATAAGAGCGTTTAATCGTCCTCAAACGCTGTAAAATATAGAAAAACCATTAAAAAGTGTTTGATCGTCGTATTTCATTGAAAATCATTAAAAAACTCTTACAATTTGTCACATTATCGTAAAACAGTGAAAATACCACAAAAACCTTATACGAGCGTTTAATCGTCGTAAAACAGTGAAAATACCAGAAAAACCTAAGAAGTGCGTCAAATCGTCGTAAAACAGTGAAAATACCAGAAAAACCTTATAAGAGCGTTAAATCGTCGTTAAACAGTGTATATACCAGAAAAACCTTATAAGAGCGTTAAATCATCTTAAAACGCTGTAAAATATAGAAAAACCATTAAAAAGTGATGAATCGTCGTATTACACTAATAATCATTGAAAAACCATAAAAATTTGTCAAATCGTCGTAAAACAGTGAAAATACCAGATAAACCTTATAAGAGCGTTAAATCTTCTTGAAACACTGTAAAATATAGAAAAACCATTAAAAAGTGTTAAATCGTCGTATTACACTAAAAATCATTGAAAAACCCTAAAAAATTGTCAAATCGTCGAAAAACAGTGAAAATGCCAGAAAAACCTTATACGAGCGTTAAATCGTCGTTAAACAGTGAAAATACCAGAAAAACCTTATAAGAGCGTTAAATCGTCGTAAAACAGTGTAAATACCAGAAAAACCTTATAAGAGCGTCAAGTCGTCGTTAAACAGTGAAAATACCAGAAAAACCTTATAAGATCGTTAAATCGACGTAAAACAGTGAAAATACCAGAAAAACCTTATAAGAGCGTTAAATCGACGTAAAACAGTTAAAATACCAGGAAAACCTTATAAGAGCGTTTAATCGTCGTAAAACAGTGAAAATACCAGAAAAACCTTATAAGAGCGTCAAAACGTCGTAAAACAGTGTAAATACCAGAAAAACCTTACAAAAGCGTTAAATCGTCGTAAAACAGTGAAAATACCAGAAAAACCTTATAAGAGCGTTTAATCGTCGTAAAACAGTGTAAATACCAGAAAAACCTTATAAGAGCGTCAAGTCGTCGTTAAACAGTGAAAATACCAGAAAAACCTTATAAGAGCTTTAAAGCGACGTAAAACAGTTAAAATACCAGAAAAACCTTATAAGAGCGTTAAATCATCTTAAAACGCTGTAAAATATAGAAAAACCATTAAAAAGTGATCGATCGTCGTATTACACTAATAATCATTAGAAAACCCTAAAAATTTGTCAAATCGTCGTAAAACAGTGAAAATACCAGAAAAACCTTATAAGAGCGTTAAATCATCTGAAAACGCTGTAAAATATAGAAAAACCATTAAAAAGTGATAAATCGTCGTATTACACTAATAATCATTGAAAAACCCTAAAAATTTGTCAAATCGACGTAAAACAGTTAAAATACCAGATAAACCTTATAAGAGCGTTAAATCGTCTTAAAACACTGTAAAATATAGAAAAACCATTAAAAAGTGTTAAATCGTCGTATTACACTAAAAATCATTGAAAAACCCTAAAAAATTGTCAAATCGTTGTAAAATAGTGAAAATGCCAGAAAATCCTTATACGAGCGTTAAATCGTCGTAAAACAGTGTAAATACCAGAAAAACCTTATAAGAGCGTCAAGTCGTCGTTTAACAGTGAAAATACCAGAAAAACCTTATAAGAGCGTTAAATCGACGTAAAACAGTTAAAATACCAGAAAAACCTTATAAGAGCGTTTAATCGTCGTAAAACAGTGAAAATACCAGAAAAACCTTATAAGAGCGTCAAATCGTCGTAAAACAGTGTAAATACCAGAAAAACCTTATAAGAGCGTCAAATCGTCGTTAAACAGTGAAAATACCAGAGAATCCTTATAAGAGCGTTAAATCGTCGAAAAACAGTGAAAATACCAGAAAAACCTTATAAGAGCGTCAAATCGTCGTAAAACAGTGTAAATACCAGAAAAACCTTATAAGAGCGTTAAATCGTCCTCAAACGCTGTAAAATATAGAAAAACCATTAAAAAGTGTTTGATCGTCGTATTTCACTGAAAATCATTAAAAAACTCTTACAATTTGTCACATTGTCGCAAAACAGTGAAAATACCACAAAAACCTTATACGAGCGTTTAATCGTCGTGAAACAGTGAAAATACCAGAAAAACCTAAGAAGAGCGTCAAATCGTCGTAAAACAGTGAAAATACCAGAAAAACCTTATAAGAGCGTTAAATCGTCTTAAACAGTGTAAATACCAGAAAAACCTAAGAAGAGCGTCAAATCGTCGTAAAACAGTTAAAATACCAGAAAAACCTTATAAGAGCGTTAAATCATCTTAAAACGCTGTAAAATATAGAAAAACCCTTAAAAAGTGATAAATCGTCGTATTATACTAATAATCATTGAAAAACCCTAAGCATTTCTCAAATCGTCAAAAAACAGTGAAAATACCAGAAAAACCTAATAAGAGCGTTAAATCGTCCTCAAACGCTGTAAAATATAGAAAAACCATTAAAAAGTGTTATATCGTCGTATTACACTAAAAATCATTGAAAAACCCTTCAAATTTGTCAAATCGTCGTTAAACAGTGAAAATACCAGAAAAACCTTATAAGAGCGTTAAATCGTCGTAAAACAGTGAAAATACCAGAACAACCTTATAAGAGCGTTAAATCGTCTAAAAACGCTGTAAAATATAGAAAAACCATTAAAAAGTGTTAAATCGTCGTATTACAGTAAAAATCATTGAAAAACACTTCAAATTTGTCAAACCGTCGTAAAACAGTGAAAATTTCAGATAAACCTAACAAGAGCGTTTTATCGTCGTAAAACAGTGAAAATACTAGAAAAACCTTATAAGAGCGTTAAATCGTCGTAAAACAGTGAAAATACCAGAAAAACCTTATAAGAGCGTTAAATCGTCGTTAAACAGTGAAAATACCAGAAAAACCTAATAAGAGCGTTAAATCGACGTAAAACAGTGAAAATACCAGAAAAACCTAATAAGAGCGTTTAATCGACGTAAAACAGTTAAGATACCAGAAAAACCTTATAAGAGCGTTTAATCGTCGTAAAACAGTGAAAATACCAGAACAACCTTATAAGAGCGTTAAATCGTCTAAAAACGCTGTAAAATATAGAAAAACCATTAAAAAGTGTTAAATCGTCGTATTACAGTAAAAATCATTGAAAAACACTTCAAATTTGTCAAACCGTCGTAAAACAGTGAAAATTTCAGATAAACCTAACAAGAGCGTTTTATCGTCGTAAAACAGTGAAAATACTAGAAAAACCTTATAAGAGCGTTAAATCGTCGTAAAACAGTGAAAATACCAGAAAAACCTTATAAGAGCGTTAAATCGTCGTTAAACAGTGAAAATACCAGAAAAACCTAATAAGAGCGTTAAATCGTCGTAAAACAGTGTAAATACCAGAAAAACCTTACAAGAGCGTTAAATCGTCGTAAAACAGTGAAAATACCAGAAAAACCTTAAAAGATCGTTAAATCGTCGTAAAACAGTGAAAATACCAGAAAAACCTTACAAGAGCGTTAAATCGTCGTAAAACAGTGTAAATACCAGAAAAACCCTATAAGAGCGCCAAGTCGTCGTTAAACAGTGAAAATACCAGAAAAACCTTATAAGAGCGTTAAATCGACGTAAAACAGTGAAAATACCAGAACAACCTTATAAGAGCGTTAAATCGTCTAAAAACGCTGTAAAATATAGAAAAACCATTAAAAAGTGTTAAATCGTCGTATTACAGTAAAAATCATTGAAAAACACTTAAAATTTGTCAAACCGTCGTAAAACAGTGAAAATTTCAGATAAACCTAACAAGAGCGTTTTATCGTCGTCAAACAGTGAAAATACCAGAAAAACCTTATAAGAGCGTTAAATCGTCGTAAAACAGTGAAAATACCAGAAAAACCCTATAAGACCGTTAAATCATCTTAAAACGCTGTAAAATATAGAAAAACCATTAAAAAGTGATAAATCGTCGTATTACACTAATAATCATTGAAAAACCCTAAAAATTTGTCAAATCGTCGTAAAACAGTGAAAATACCAGAACAACCTCATAAGAGCGTTACATCGTCTAAAAACGCTGTAAAATATAGAAAAACCATTAAAAAGTGATAAATCGTCGTATTACACTAATAATCATTGAAAAACCCTAAAAATTTGTCAAATCGTCGTAAAACAGTGAAAATACCAGAACAACCTTAAAAGAGCGTTAAATCGTCTAAAAACGCTGTAAAATATAGAAAAACCATTAAAAAGTGTTTAATCGTCGTATTACACTAAAAATCATTGAAAAACCCTTAAAATTTGTCAAACCGTCGTAAAACAGTGAAAATACCAGATCAACCTTACAAGAGCGTTTTATCGTCGTAAAACAGTGAAAATACCAGAAAAACCTTATAAGAGCGTCAAGTCGTCGTTAAACAGTGAAAATACCAGAAAAACCTTATAAGAGCGTTAAATCGTCGTAAAACAGTGAAAATACCAGAAAAACCTTATAAGAGCGTTAAATCGTCGTAAAACAGTGAAAATACCAGAAAAACCTTAAAAGAGCGTTAAATCGTCGTAAAACTGTGAAAATAACAGAAAAACCTTATAAGAGCGTTTAATCGTCGTAAAACAGTGAAAATACCAGAAAAACCTTAGAAGAGCGTTAAATCGTCGTTAAACAGTGTAAATACCAGAAAAACCTTAGAAGAGCGTTAAATCGTCGTTAAACAGTGTAAATACCAGAAAAACCTTATAAGAGCGTCAAGTCGTCGTTTAACAGTGAAAATACCAGAAAAACCTTATAAGAGCGTTAAATCGACGTAAAACAGTTAAAATACCAGAAAAACCTTATAAGAGCGTTAAATCATCTTAAAACGCTGTAAAATATAGAAAAACCATTAAAAAGTGATAAATCGTCGTATTACATTAATAATCATTGAAAAACCCTAAAAATTTGTCAAATCGTCGTAAAACAGTGAAAATACCAGAACAACCTTATAAGAGCGTTAAATCGTCTAAAAACGCTGTAAAATATAGAAAAACCATAAAAAAGTGTTAAATCGTCGTATTACACTAAAAATCATTGAAAAACCCTTAAAATTTGTCAAACCGTCGTAAAACAGTGAAAATACCAGATAAACCTTACAAGAGCGTTTTATCGTCGTAAAACAGTGAAAATACCAGATAAACCTTACAAGAGCGTTTTATCGTCGTAAAACAGTGAAAATACCAGAAAAACCTTATAAGAGCGTTAAATCGTCGTAAAACATTGAAAATACCAGATAAACCTTATAAGAGCGTTAAATCGTCTTAAAACGCTGTAAAATATAGAAAAACCATTAAAAATTGTTCAATCGTCGTTAAACAGTGAAAATACCAGAGAAACCTTATAAGAGCGTTAAATCGACGTAAAACAGTTAAAATACCAGAAAAACCTTATAAGAGCGTTAAATCATCTTAAAACGCTGTAAAATATAGAAAAACCATTAAAAAGTGATCAATCGTCGTATTACACTAATAATCATTAGAAAACCCTAAAAATTTGTCAAATCGTCGTAAAACAGTGAAAATACCAGAAAAACCTTATAAGAGCGTTAAATCATCTGAAAACGCTGTAAAATATAGAAAAACCATTAAAAAATGATAAATCGTCGTATTACACTAATAATCATTGAAAAACCCTAAAAATTTGTCAAATCGACGTAAAACAGTTAAAATACCAGATAAACCTTATAAGAGCGTTAAATCGTCTTTAAACACTGTAAAATATAGAAAAACCATTAAAAAGTGTTAAATCGTCGTATTACACTAAAAATCATTGAAAAACCCTAAAAAATTGTCAAATCGTTGTAAAATAGTGAAAATGCCAGAAAAACCTTATACGAGCGTTAAATCGTCGTAAAACAGTGTAAATACCATAAAAACCTTATAAGAGCGTCAAGTCGTCGTTTAACAGTGAAAATACCAGAAAAACCTTATAAGAGCGTTAAATCGACGTAAAACAGTTAAAATACCAGAAAAACCTTATAAGAGCGTTTAATCGTCGTAAAACAGTGAAAATACCAGAAAAACCTTATAAGAGCGTCAAATCGTCGTAAAACAGTGAAAATACCAGAAAAACCTTATAAGAGCGTCAAATCGTCGTAAAACAGTGAAAATACCAGAAAAACCTTAAAAGATCGTTAAATCGTCGTAAAACAGTGAAAATACCAGAAAAACCTTACAAGAGCGTTAAATCGTCGTAAAACAGTGTAAATACCAGAAAAACCCTATAAGAGCGCCAAGTCGTCGTTAAACAGTGAAAATACCAGAAAAACCTTATAAGAGCGTTAAATCGACGTAAAACAGTGAAAATACCAGAACAACCTTATAAGAGCGTTAAATCGTCTAAAAACGCTGTAAAATATAGAAAAACCATTAAAAAGTGTTAAATCGTCGTATTACAGTAAAAATCATTGAAAAACACTTAAAATTTGTCAAACCGTCGTAAAACAGTGAAAATTTCAGATAAACCTAACAAGAGCGTTTTATCGTCGTCAAACAGTGAAAATACCAGAAAAACCTTATAAGAGCGTTAAATCGTCGTAAAACAGTGAAAATACCAGAAAAACCCTATAAGACCGTTAAATCATCTTAAAACGCTGTAAAATATAGAAAAACCATTAAAAAGTGATAAATCGTCGTATTACACTAATAATCATTGAAAAACCCTAAAAATTTGTCAAATCGTCGTAAAACAGTGAAAATACCAGAACAACCTCATAAGAGCGTTACATCGTCTAAAAACGCTGTAAAATATAGAAAAACCATTAAAAAGTGATAAATCGTCGTATTACACTAATAATCATTGAAAAACCCTAAAAATTTGTCAAATCGTCGTAAAACAGTGAAAATACCAGAACAACCTTAAAAGAGCGTTAAATCGTCTAAAAACGCTGTAAAATATAGAAAAACCATTAAAAAGTGTTTAATCGTCGTATTACACTAAAAATCATTGAAAAACCCTTAAAATTTGTCAAACCGTCGTAAAACAGTGAAAATACCAGATCAACCTTACAAGAGCGTTTTATCGTCGTAAAACAGTGAAAATACCAGAAAAACCTTATAAGAGCGTCAAGTCGTCGTTAAACAGTGAAAATACCAGAAAAACCTTATAAGAGCGTTAAATCGTCGTAAAACAGTGAAAATACCAGAAAAACCTTATAAGAGCGTTAAATCGTCGTAAAACAGTGAAAATACCAGAAAAACCTTAAAAGAGCGTTAAATCGTCGTAAAACTGTGAAAATAACAGAAAAACCTTATAAGAGCGTTTAATCGTCGTAAAACAGTGAAAATACCAGAAAAACCTTAGAAGAGCGTTAAATCGTCGTTAAACAGTGTAAATACCAGAAAAACCTTAGAAGAGCGTTAAATCGTCGTTAAACAGTGTAAATACCAGAAAAACCTTATAAGAGCGTCAAGTCGTCGTTTAACAGTGAAAATACCAGAAAAACCTTATAAGAGCGTTAAATCGACGTAAAACAGTTAAAATACCAGAAAAACCTTATAAGAGCGTTAAATCATCTTAAAACGCTGTAAAATATAGAAAAACCATTAAAAAGTGATAAATCGTCGTATTACATTAATAATCATTGAAAAACCCTAAAAATTTGTCAAATCGTCGTAAAACAGTGAAAATACCAGAACAACCTTATAAGAGCGTTAAATCGTCTAAAAACGCTGTAAAATATAGAAAAACCATAAAAAAGTGTTAAATCGTCGTATTACACTAAAAATCATTGAAAAACCCTTAAAATTTGTCAAACCGTCGTAAAACAGTGAAAATACCAGATAAACCTTACAAGAGCGTTTTATCGTCGTAAAACAGTGAAAATACCAGATAAACCTTACAAGAGCGTTTTATCGTCGTAAAACAGTGAAAATACCAGAAAAACCTTATAAGAGCGTTAAATCGTCGTAAAACATTGAAAATACCAGATAAACCTTATAAGAGCGTTAAATCGTCTTAAAACGCTGTAAAATATAGAAAAACCATTAAAAATTGTTCAATCGTCGTTAAACAGTGAAAATACCAGAGAAACCTTATAAGAGCGTTAAATCGACGTAAAACAGTTAAAATACCAGAAAAACCTTATAAGAGCGTTAAATCATCTTAAAACGCTGTAAAATATAGAAAAACCATTAAAAAGTGATCAATCGTCGTATTACACTAATAATCATTAGAAAACCCTAAAAATTTGTCAAATCGTCGTAAAACAGTGAAAATACCAGAAAAACCTTATAAGAGCGTTAAATCATCTGAAAACGCTGTAAAATATAGAAAAACCATTAAAAAATGATAAATCGTCGTATTACACTAATAATCATTGAAAAACCCTAAAAATTTGTCAAATCGACGTAAAACAGTTAAAATACCAGATAAACCTTATAAGAGCGTTAAATCGTCTTTAAACACTGTAAAATATAGAAAAACCATTAAAAAGTGTTAAATCGTCGTATTACACTAAAAATCATTGAAAAACCCTAAAAAATTGTCAAATCGTTGTAAAATAGTGAAAATGCCAGAAAAACCTTATACGAGCGTTAAATCGTCGTAAAACAGTGTAAATACCATAAAAACCTTATAAGAGCGTCAAGTCGTCGTTTAACAGTGAAAATACCAGAAAAACCTTATAAGAGCGTTAAATCGACGTAAAACAGTTAAAATACCAGAAAAACCTTATAAGAGCGTTTAATCGTCGTAAAACAGTGAAAATACCAGAAAAACCTTATAAGAGCGTCAAATCGTCGTAAAACAGTGAAAATACCAGAAAAACCTTATAAGAGCGTCAAATCGTCGTAAAACAGTGTAAATACCAGAAAAACCTTATAAGAGCGTTAAATCGTCCTCAAACGCTGTAAAATATAGAAAAACCATTAAAAAGTGTTTGATCGTCGTATTTCACTGAAAATCATTAAAAAACTCTTACAATTTGTCACATTGTCGCAAAACAGTGAAAATACCACACGAAACCTTATGCGAGCGTTTAATCGTCGTGAAACAGTGAAAATACTAGAAAAACCTAAGAAGAGCGTCAAATCGTCGTAAAACAGTGAAAATACCAGAAAAACCTTATAAGAGCGTTAAATCGTCCTCAAACGCTGTAAAATATAGAAAAACCATTAAAAAGTGTTATATCGTCGTATTACACTAAAAATCATTGAAAAACCCTTCAAATTTGTCAAATCGTCGTTAAACAGTGAAAATATTAGAAAAACCTTATAAGAGCGTTAAATCGTCGTAAAACAGTGAAAATACCAGAACAACCTTATAAGAGCGTTAAATCGTCTAAAAACGCTGTAAAATATAGAAAAACCATTAAAAAGTGTTAAATCGTCGTATTACACTAAAAATCATTGAAAAACACTTAAAATTTGTCAAACCGTCGTAACACAGTGAAAATTTCAGATAAACCTTACAAGAGCGTTTTATCGTCGTAAAACAGTGAAAATACCAGAAAAACCTTATAAGAGCGTTAAATCGTCGTTAAACAGTTAAAATACCAGAAAAACCTTATAAGAGCGTTAAATCGTCGTAAAACAGTGAAAATACCAGAAAAACCTTATAAGAGCGTTAATTTGTCTTAAAACGCTGTAAAATATAGAAAAACCATTAAAAAGTGTTAAATCGTCGTATTAAACTAAAAATCGTTGAAAAATCCTTAATATTGGTCAAATCGACGTAAAACAGTTAAAATACCAGAAAAACCTTATAAGAGCGTTTAATCGTCGTAAAACAGTGAAAATACCAGAAAAACCTTATAAGAGCGTCAAATCGTCGTAAAACAGTGTTAAAACCAGAAAAACCTTATAAGAGCGATAAATCGTCGTAAAACAGTGAAAATACCAGATAAACCTTATAAGAGCGTTAAATCTTCTTGAAACACTGTAAAATATAGAAAAACCATTAAAAAGTTTTAAATCGTCGTATTACACTAAAAATCATTGAAAAACCCTAAAAAATTGTCAAATCGTCGTAAAACAGTGAAAATGCCAGAAAAACCTTATACGAGCGTTAAATCGTCGTAAAACAGTGAAAATACCAGAAAAACCTTATAAGAGCGTTAAATCGTCGTTAAACAGTGAAAATACCAGAAAAACCTTATAAGAGCGTTAAATCGTCCTCAAACGCTGTAAAATATAGAAAAACCATTAAAAAGTGTTTGATCGTCGTATTTCATTGAAAATCATTAAAAAACTCTTACAATTTGTCACATTATCGTAAAACAGTGAAAATACCACAAAAACCTTATACGAGCGTTTAATCGTCGTAAAACAGTGAAAATACCAGAAAAACCTAAGAAGTGCGTCAAATCGTCGTAAAACAGTGAAAATACCAGAAAAACCTTATAAGAGCGTTAAATCGTCGTTAAACAGTGTATATACCAGAAAAACCTTATAAGAGCGTTAAATCATCTTAAAACGCTGTAAAATATAGAAAAACCATTAAAAAGTGATGAATCGTCGTATTACACTAATAATCATTGAAAAACCATAAAAATTTGTCAAATCGTCGTAAAACAGTGAAAATACCAGATAAACCTTATAAGAGCGTTAAATCTTCTTGAAACACTGTAAAATATAGAAAAACCATTAAAAAGTGTTAAATCGTCGTATTACACTAAAAATCATTGAAAAACCCTAAAAAATTGTCAAATCGTCGAAAAACAGTGAAAATGCCAGAAAAACCTTATACGAGCGTTAAATCGTCGTTAAACAGTGAAAATACCAGAAAAACCTTATAAGAGCGTTAAATCGTCGTAAAACAGTGTAAATACCAGAAAAACCTTATAAGAGCGTCAAGTCGTCAGTAAACAGTGAAAATACCAGAAAAACCTTATAAGATCGTTAAATCGACGTAAAACAGTGAAAATACCAGAAAAACCTTATAAGAGCGTTAAATCGACGTAAAACAGTTAAAATACCAGGAAAACCTTATAAGAGCGTTTAATCGTCGTAAAACAGTGAAAATACCAGAAAAACCTTATAAGAGCGTCAAAACGTCGTAAAACAGTGTAAATACCAGAAAAACCTTACAAAAGCGTTAAATCGTCGTAAAACAGTGAAAATACCAGAAAAACCTTATAAGAGCGTTTAATCGTCGTAAAACAGTGTAAATACCAGAAAAACCTTATAAGAGCGTCAAGTCGTCGTTAAACAGTGAAAATACCAGAAAAACCTTATAAGAGCTTTAAAGCGACGTAAAACAGTTAAAATACCAGAAAAACCTTATAAGAGCGTTAAATCATCTTAAAACGCTGTAAAATATAGAAAAACCATTAAAAAGTGATCGATCGTCGTATTACACTAATAATCATTAGAAAACCCTAAAAATTTGTCAAATCGTCGTAAAACAGTGAAAATACCAGAAAAACCTTATAAGAGCGTTAAATCATCTGAAAACGCTGTAAAATATAGAAAAACCATTAAAAAGTGATAAATCGTCGTATTACACTAATAATCATTGAAAAACCCTAAAAATTTGTCAAATCGACGTAAAACAGTTAAAATACCAGATAAACCTTATAAGAGCGTTAAATCGTCTTAAAACACTGTAAAATATAGAAAAACCATTAAAAAGTGTTAAATCGTCGTTTTACACTAAAAATCATTGAAAAACCCTAAAAAATTGTCAAATCGTTGTAAAATAGTGAAAATGCCAGAAAAACCTTATACGAGCGTTAAATCGTCGTAAAACAGTGTAAATACCAGAAAAACCTTATAAGAGCGTCAAGTCGTCGTTTAACAGTGAAAATACCAGAAAAACCTTATAAGAGCGTTAAATCGACGTAAAACAGTTAAAATACCAGAAAAACCTTATAAGAGCGTTTAATCGTCGTAAAACAGTGAAAATACCAGAAAAACCTTATAAGAGCGTCAAATCGTCGTAAAACAGTGTAAATACCAGAAAAACCTTATAAGAGCGTCAAATCGTCGTTAAACAGTGAAAATACCAGAGAATCCTTATAAGAGCGTTAAATCGTCGAAAAACAGTGAAAATACCAGAAAAACCTTATAAGAGCGTCAAATCGTCGTAAAACAGTGTAAATACCAGAAAATCCTTATAAGAGCGTTAAATCGTCCTCAAACGCTGTAAAATATAGAAAAACCATTAAAAAGTGTTTGATCGTCGTATTTCACTGAAAATCATTAAAAAACTTTTACAATTTGTCACATTGTCGCAAAACAGTGAAAATACCACAAAAACCTTATACGAGCGTTTAATCGTCGTGAAACAGTGAAAATACCAGAAAAACCTAAGAAGAGCGTCAAATCGTCGTAAAACAGTGAAAATACCAGAAAAACCTTATAAGAGCGTTAAATCGTCTTAAACAGTGTAAATACCAGAAAAACCTAAGAAGAGCGTCAAATCGTCGTAAAACAGTTAAAATACCAGAAAAACCTTATAAGAGCGTTAAATCATCTTAAAACGCTGTAAAATATAGAAAAACCCTTAAAAAGTGATAAATCGTCGTATTATACTAATAATCATTGAAAAACCCTAAGCATTTCTCAAATCGTCAAAAAACAGTGAAAATACCAGAAAAACCTAATAAGAGCGTTAAATCGTCCTCAAACGCTGTAAAATATAGAAAAACCATTAAAAAGTGTTATATCGTCGTATTACACTAAAAATCATTGAAAAACCCTTCAAATTTGTCAAATCGTCGTTAAACAGTGAAAATACCAGAAAAACCTTATAAGAGCGTTAAATCGTCGTAAAACAGTGAAAATACCAGAACAACCTTATAAGAGCGTTAAATCGTCTAAAAACGCTGTAAAATATAGAAAAACCATTAAAAAGTGTTAAATCGTCGTATTACAGTAAAAATCATTGAAAAACACTTCAAATTTGTCAAACCGTCGTAAAACAGTGAAAATTTCAGATAAACCTAACAAGAGCGTTTTATCGTCGTAAAACAGTGAAAATACTAGAAAAACCTTATAAGAGCGTTAAATCGTCGTAAAACAGTGAAAATACCAGAAAAACCTTATAAGAGCGTTAAATCGTCGTTAAACAGTGAAAATACCAGAAAAACCTAATAAGAGCGTTAAATCGACGTAAAACAGTGAAAATACCAGAAAAACCTAATAAGAGCGTTTAATCGACGTAAAACAGTTAAGATACCAGAAAAACCTTATAAGAGCGTTTAATCGTCGTAAAACAGTGAAAATACCAGAACAACCTTATAAGAGCGTTAAATCGTCTAAAAACGCTGTAAAATATAGAAAAACCATTAAAAAGTGTTAAATCGTCGTATTACAGTAAAAATCATTGAAAAACACTTCAAATTTGTCAAACCGTCGTAAAACAGTGAAAATTTCAGATAAACCTAACAAGAGCGTTTTATCGTCGTAAAACAGTGAAAATACTAGAAAAACCTTATAAGAGCGTTAAATCGTCGTAAAACAGTGAAAATACCAGAAAAACCTTATAAGAGCGTTAAATCGTCGTTAAACAGTGAAAATACCAGAAAAACCTAATAAGAGCGTTAAATCGTCGTAAAACAGTGTAAATACCAGAAAAACCTTACAAGAGCGTTAAATCGTCGTAAAACAGTGAAAATACCAGAAAAACCTTAAAAGATCGTTAAATCGTCGTAAAACAGTGAAAATACCAGAAAAACCTTACAAGAGCGTTAAATCGTCGTAAAACAGTGTAAATACCAGAAAAACCCTATAAGAGCGCCAAGTCGTCGTTAAACAGTGAAAATACCAGAAAAACCTTATAAGAGCGTTAAATCGACGTAAAACAGTGAAAATACCAGAACAACCTTATAAGAGCGTTAAATCGTCTAAAAACGCTGTAAAATATAGAAAAACCATTAAAAAGTGTTAAATCGTCGTATTACAGTAAAAATCATTGAAAAACACTTAAAATTTGTCAAACCGTCGTAAAACAGTGAAAATTTCAGATAAACCTAACAAGAGCGTTTTATCGTCGTCAAACAGTGAAAATACCAGAAAAACCTTATAAGAGCGTTAAATCGTCGTAAAACAGTGAAAATACCAGAAAAACCCTATAAGAGCGTTAAATCATCTTAAAACGCTGTAAAATATAGAAAAACCATTAAAAAGTGATAAATCGTCGTATTACACTAATAATCATTGAAAAACCCTAAAAATTTGTCAAATCGTCGTAAAACAGTGAAAATACCAGAACAACCTCATAAGAGCGTTAAATCGTCTAAAAACGCTGTAAAATATAGAAAAACCATTAAAAAGTGATAAATCGTCGTATTACACTAATAATCATTGAAAAACCCTAAAAATTTGTCAAATCGTCGTAAAACAGTGAAAATACCAGAACAACCTTAAAAGAGCGTTAAATCGTCTAAAAACGCTGTAAAATATAGAAAAACCATTAAAAAGTGTTTAATCGTCGTATTACACTAAAAATCATTGAAAAACCCTTAAAATTTGTCAAACCGTCGTAAAACAGTGAAAATACCAGATCAACCTTACAAGAGCGTTTTATCGTCGTAAAACAGTGAAAATACCAGAAAAACCTTATAAGAGCGTCAAGTCGTCGTTAAACAGTGAAAATACCAGAAAAACCTTATAAGAGCGTTAAATCGTCGTAAAACAGTGAAAATACCAGAAAAACCTTATAAGAGCGTTAAATCGTCGTAAAACAGTGAAAATACCAGAAAAACCTTAAAAGAGCGTTAAATCGTCGTAAAACTGTGAAAATAACAGAAAAACCTTATAAGAGCGTTTAATCGTCGTAAAACAGTGAAAATACCAGAAAAACCTTAGAAGAGCGTTAAATCGTCGTTAAACAGTGTAAATACCAGAAAAACCTTAGAAGAGCGTTAAATCGTCGTTAAACAGTGTAAATACCAGAAAAACCTTATAAGAGCGTCAAGTCGTCGTTTAACAGTGAAAATACCAGAAAAACCTTATAAGAGCGTTAAATCGACGTAAAACAGTTAAAATACCAGAAAAACCTTATAAGAGCGTTAAATCATCTTAAAACGCTGTAAAATATAGAAAAACCATTAAAAAGTGATAAATCGTCGTATTGCACTAATAATCATTGAAAAACCCTAAAAATTTGTCAAATCGTCGTAAAACAGTGAAAATACCAGAAAAACCTTATAAGAGCGTTAAATCATCTTAAAACGCTGTAAAATATAGAAAAACCATTCAAAAGTGATAAATCGTCGTATTACACTAATAACCATTGAAAAACCCTAAAAATTTGTCAAATCGTCGTAAAACAGTGAAAATACCAGATAAACCTAATAAGAGCGTTAAATCGTCTTAAAACACTGTAAAATATAGAAAAACCATTAAAAAGTGTTAAATCGTCGTATTACACTAAAAATCATTGAAAAACCCTGAAAAATTGTCAAATCGTCGTAAAACAGTGAAAATGCCAGAAAAACCTTATACGAGCGATAAATCGTCGTAAAACAGTGAAAATACCAGAAAAACCTTATAAGAGCGTTAAATCGTCGTAAAACAGTGAAAATACCAGAAAAACCTTATAAGAGCGTTAAATCGTCCTCAAACGCTGTAAAATATAGAAAAACCATTAAAAAGTGTTTGATCGTCGTATTTCACTGAAAATCATTAAAAAACTCTTACAATT
This sequence comes from Hesperophylax consimilis, assembly GCF_061612785.1. Taxonomy (NCBI): domain Eukaryota; kingdom Metazoa; phylum Arthropoda; class Insecta; order Trichoptera; family Limnephilidae; genus Hesperophylax; species Hesperophylax consimilis. The sequence continues at coordinate 37,096 of NW_028301319.1, read as the reverse complement.
TGTCAAATTATCGTAAAACAGTGAAAATACCACAAAAACCTTATACGAGCGTTTAATCTTCGTAAAACAGTGAAAATACCAGAAAAACCTTAGAAGAGCGTTAAATCGTCGAAAAACAGTGAAAATACCAGAAAAACCTTATGCGAGCGTAAAATCGTCGTAAAACAGTGAAAATACCAGAAAAACCTTATAAGAGCGTTAAATCGTCGTAAAACAGTGAAAATACCACAAAAACCTTACAAGAGCGTTAAATCTTCGTAAAACAGTGAAAATACCAGAAAAACCTTATAAGAGCGTCAAGTCGTCGTTAAACAGTGAAAATACCAGAAAAACCTTATAAGAGCGTTAAATCGACGTAAAACAGTTAAAATACCAGAAAAACCTTATAAGAGCGTTAAATCATCTTAAAACGCTGTAAAATATAGAAAAACCATTAAAAAGTGATAAATCGTCGTATTACATTAATAATCATTGAAAAACCCTAAAAATTTGTCAAATCGTCGTAAAACAGTGAAAATACCAGAACAACCTTATAAGACCGTTAAATCGTCTAAAAACGCTGTAAAATATAGAAAAACCATAAAAAAGTGTTAAATCGTCGTATTACACTAAAAATCATTGAAAAACCCTTAAAATTTGTCAAACCGTCGTAAAACAGTGAAAATACCAGATAAACCTTACAAGAGCGTTTTATCGTCGTAAAACAGTGAAAATACCAGATAAACCTTACAAGAGCGTTTTATCGTCGTAAAACAGTGAAAATACCAGAAAAACCTTATAAGAGCGTTAAATCGTCGTAAAACATTGAAAATACCAGATAAACCTTATAAGAGCGTTAAATCGTCTTAAAACGCTGTAAAATATAGAAAAACCATTAAAAATTGTTCAATCGTCGTTAAACAGTGAAAATACCAGAGAAACCTTATAAGAGCGTTAATTTGTCTTAAAACGCTGTAAAATATAGAAAAACCATTAAAAAGTGTTAAATCGTCGTATTTAACTAAAAATCGTTGAAAAACCCTTAATATTGGTCAAATCGACGTAAAACAGTTAAAATACCAGAAAAACCTTATAAGAGCGTTTAATCGTCGTAAAACAGTGAAAATACCAGAAAAACCTTATAAGAGCGTCAAATCGTCGTAAAACAGTGTTAAAACCAGAAAAACCTTATAAGAGCGATAAATCGTCGTAAAACAGTGAAAATACCAGATAAACCTTATAAGAGCGTTAAATCTTCTTGAAACACTGTAAAATATAGAAAAACCATTAAAAAGTTTTAAATCGTCGTATTACACTAAAAATCATTGAAAAACCCTAAAAAATTGTCAAATCGTCGTAAAACAGTGAAAATGCCAGAAAAACCTTATACGAGCGTTAAATCGTCGTAAAACAGTGAAAATACCAGAAAAACCTTATAAGAGCGTTAAATCGTCGTTTAACAGTGAAAATACCAGAAAAACCTTATAAGAGCGTTAAATCGTCCTCAAACGCTGTAAAATATAGAAAAACCATTAAAAAGTGTTTGATCGTCGTATTTCATTGAAAATCATTAAAAAACTCTTACAATTTGTCACATTATCGTAAAACAGTGAAAATACCACAAAAACCTTATACGAGCGTTTAATCGTCGTAAAACAGTGAAAATACCAGAAAAACCTAAGAAGTGCGTCAAATCGTCGTAAAACAGTGAAAATACCAGAAAAACCTTATAAGAGCGTTAAATCGTCGTTAAACAGTGTATATACCAGAAAAACCTTATAAGAGCGTTAAATCATCTTAAAACGCTGTAAAATATAGAAAAACCATTAAAAAGTGATGAATCGTCGTATTACACTAATAATCATTGAAAAACCATAAAAATTTGTCAAATCGTCGTAAAACAGTGAAAATACCAGATAAACCTTATAAGAGCGTTAAATCTTCTTGAAACACTGTAAAATATAGAAAAACCATTAAAAAGTGTTAAATCGTCGTATTACACTAAAAATCATTGAAAAACCCTAAAAAATTGTCAAATCGTCGAAAAACAGTGAAAATGCCAGAAAAACCTTATACGAGCGTTAAATCGTCGTTAAACAGTGAAAATACCAGAAAAACCTTATTAGAGCGTTAAATCGTCGTAAAACAGTGTAAATACCAGAAAAACCTTATAAGAGCGTCAAGTCGTCGTTAAACAGTGAAAATACCAGAAAAACCTTATAAGATCGTTAAATCGACGTAAAACAGTGAAAATACCAGAAAAACCTTATAAGAGCGTTAAATCGACGTAAAACAGTTAAAATACCAGGAAAACCTTATAAGAGCGTTTAATCGTCGTAAAACAGTGAAAATACCAGAAAAACCTTATAAGAGCGTCAAAACGTCGTAAAACAGTGTAAATACCAGAAAAACCTTACAAAAGCGTTAAATCGTCGTAAAACAGTGAAAATACCAGAAAAACCTTATAAGAGCGTTTAATCGTCGTAAAACAGTGTAAATACCAGAAAAACCTTATAAGAGCGTCAAGTCGTCGTTAAACAGTGAAAATACCAGAAAAACCTTATAAGAGCTTTAAAGCGACGTAAAACAGTTAAAATACCAGAAAAACCTTATAAGAGCGTTAAATCATCTTAAAACGCTGTAAAATATAGAAAAACCATTAAAAAGTGATCGATCGTCGTATTACACTAATAATCATTAGAAAACCCTAAAAATTTGTCAAATCGTCGTAAAACAGTGAAAATACCAGAAAAACCTTATAAGAGCGTTAAATCATCTGAAAACGCTGTAAAATATAGAAAAACCATTAAAAAGTGTTAAATCGTCGTATTACACTAAAAATCATTGAAAAACCCTAAAAAATTGTCAAATCGTTGTAAAATAGTGAAAATGCCAGAAAAACCTTATACGAGCGTTAAATCGTCGTAAAACAGTGTAAATACCAGAAAAACCTTATAAGAGCGTCAAGTCGTCGTTTAACAGTGAAAATACCAGAAAAACCTTATAAGAGCGTTAAATCGACGTAAAACAGTTAAAATACCAGAAAAACCTTATAAGAGCGTTTAATCGTCGTAAAACAGTGAAAATACCAGAAAAACCTTATAAGAGCGTCAAATCGTCGTAAAACAGTGTAAATACCAGAAAAACCTTATAAGAGCGTCAAATCGTCGTTAAACAGTGAAAATACCAGAGAATCCTTATAAGAGCGTTAAATCGTCGAAAAACAGTGAAAATACCAGAAAAACCTTATAAGAGCGTCAAATCGTCGTAAAACAGTGTAAATACCAGAAAAACCTTATAAGAGCGTTAAATCGTCCTCAAACGCTTTAAAATATAGAAAAACCATTAAAAAGTGTTTGATCGTCGTATTTCACTGAAAATCATTAAAAAACTCTTACAATTTGTCACATTGTCGCAAAACAGTGAAAATACCACAAAAACCTTATACGAGCGTTTAATCGTCGTGAAACAGTGAAAATACCAGAAAAACCTAAGAAGAGCGTCAAATCGTCGTAAAACAGTGAAAATACCAGAAAAACCTTATAAGAGCGTTAAATCGTCTTAAACAGTGTAAATACCAGAAAAACCTAAGAAGAGCGTCAAATCGTCGTAAAACAGTTAAAATACCAGAAAAACCTTATAAGAGCGTTAAATCATCTTAAAACGCTGTAAAATATAGAAAAACCCTTAAAAAGTGATAAATCGTCGTATTATACTAATAATCATTGAAAAACCCTAAGCATTTCTCAAATCGTCAAAAAACAGTGAAAATACCAGAAAAACCTAATAAGAGCGTTAAATCGTCCTCAAACGCTGTAAAATATAGAAAAACCATTAAAAAGTGTTATATCGTCGTATTACACTAAAAATCATTGAAAAACCCTTCAAATTTGTCAAATCGTCGTTAAACAGTGAAAATACCAGAAAAACCTTATAAGAGCGTTAAATCGTCGTTAAACAGTGAAAATACCAGAACAACCTTATAAGAGCGTTAAATCGTCTAAAAACGCTGTAAAATATAGAAAAACCATTAAAAAGTGTTAAATCGTCGTATTACAGTAAAAATCATTGAAAAACACTTCAAATTTGTCAAACCGTCGTAAAACAGTGAAAATTTCAGATAAACCTAACAAGAGCGTTTTATCGTCGTAAAACAGTGAAAATACTAGAAAAACCTTATAAGAGCGTTAAATCGTCGTAAAACAGTGAAAATACCAGAAAAACCTTATAAGAGCGTTAAATCGTCGTTAAACAGTGAAAATACCAGAAAAACCTAATAAGAGCGTTAAATCGACGTAAAACAGTGAAAATACCAGAAAAACCTAATAAGAGCGTTTAATCGACGTAAAACAGTTAAGATACCAGAAAAACCTTATAAGAGCGTTTAATCGTCGTAAAACAGTGAAAATACCAGAACAACCTTATAAGAGCGTTAAATCGTCTAAAAACGCTGTAAAATATAGAAAAACCATTAAAAAGTGTTGAATCGTCGTATTACAGTAAAAATCATTGAAAAACACTTCAAATTTGTCAAACCGTCGTAAAACAGTGAAAATTTCAGATAAACCTAACAAGAGCGTTTTATCGTCGTAAAACAGTGAAAATACTAGAAAAACCTTATAAGAGCGTTAAATCGTCGTAAAACAGTGAAAATACCAGAAAAACCTTATAAGAGCGTTAAATCGTCGTTAAACAGTGAAAATACCAGAAAAACCTAATAAGAGCGTTAAATCGTCGTAAAACAGTGTAAATACCAGAAAAACCTTACAAGAGCGTTAAATCGTCGTAAAACAGTGAAAATACCAGAAAAACCTTAAAAGATCGTTAAATCGTCGTAAAACAGTGAAAATACCAGAAAAACCTTACAAGAGCGTTAAATCGTCGTAAAACAGTGTAAATACCAGAAAAACCCTATAAGAGCGCCAAGTCGTCGTTAAACAGTGAAAATACCAGAAAAACCTTATAAGAGCGTTAAATCGACGTAAAACAGTGAAAATACCAGAAAAACCTTATAAGAGCGTTAAATCGTCGTTAAACAGTGAAAATACCAGAAAAACCTAATAAGAGCGTTAAATCGACGTAAAACAGTGAAAATACCAGAAAAACCTAATAAGAGCGTTTAATCGACGTAAAACAGTTAAGATACCAGAAAAACCTTATAAGAGCGTTTAATCGTCGTAAAACAGTGAAAATACCAGAACAACCTTATAAGAGCGTTAAATCGTCTAAAAACGCTGTAAAATATAGAAAAACCATTAAAAAGTGTTAAATCGTCGTATTACAGTAAAAATCATTGAAAAACACTTCAAATTTGTCAAACCGTCGTAAAACAGTGAAAATTTCAGATAAACCTAACAAGAGCGTTTTATCGTCGTAAAACAGTGAAAATACTAGAAAAACCTTATAAGAGCGTTAAATCGTCGTAAAACAGTGAAAATACCAGAAAAACCTTATAAGAGCGTTAAATCGTCGTTAAACAGTGAAAATACCAGAAAAACCTAATAAGAGCGTTAAATCGTCGTAAAACAGTGTAAATACCAGAAAAACCTTACAAGAGCGTTAAATCGTCGTAAAACAGTGAAAATACCAGAAAAACCTTAAAAGATCGTTAAATCGTCGTAAAACAGTGAAAATACCAGAAAAACCTTACAAGAGCGTTAAATCGTCGTAAAACAGTGTAAATACCAGAAAAACCCTATAAGAGCGCCAAGTCGTCGTTAAACAGTGAAAATACCAGAAAAACCTTATAAGAGCGTTAAATCGACGTAAAACAGTGAAAATACCAGAACAACCTTATAAGAGCGTTAAATCGTCTATAAACGCTGTAATATATAGAAAAACCATTAAAAAGTGATAAATCGTCGTATTACACTAAAAATCATTGAAAAACACTTTAAATTTGTCAAACCGTCGTAAAACAGTGAAAATTTCAGATAAACCTTACAAGAGCGTTTTATCGTCGTCAAACAGTGAAAATACTAGAAAAACCTTATAAGAGCGTTAAATCGACGTAAAACAGTTAAAATACCAGAAAAACCTTATAAGAGCGTTAAATCATCTTAAAACGCTGTAAAATATAGAAAAACCATTAAAAAGTGATAAATCGTGGTATTACACTAATAATCATTGAAAAACCCTAAAAATTTGTCAAATCGTCGTAAAACAGTGAAAATACCAGATAAACCTTATAAGAGCGTTAAATCGTCTTAAAACACTGTAAAATATAGAAAAACCATTAAAATGTGTTAAATCGTCGTATTACACTAAAAATCATTGAAAAACCCTAAATAATTGTCAAATCGTCGGAAAACAGCGAAAATGCCAGAAAAACCTTATACGAGGGTTAAATCGTCGTAAAACAGCGAAAATACAGGAAAAACCTTATAAGAGCGTTAAATCGTCGTAAAACAGTGAAAATACCAGAAGAAACTTATAAGAGCGTTAAATCGTCCTCAAACGCTGTAAAATATAGAAAAACCATTAAAAAGTGATAAATCGTCGTATTACACTAAAAATCATTGAAAAACACTTTAAATTTGTCAAACCGTCGTAAAACAGTGAAAATTTCAGATAAACCTTACAAGAGCGTTTTATCGTCGTAAAACAGTGAAAATACCAGAAAAACCTTATAAGATCGTTAATTTGTCTTAAAACGCTGTAAAATATAGAAAAACCATTAAAAAGTGTTAAATCGTCGTATTTAACTAAAAATCGTTGAAAAACCCTTAATATTTGTCATATCGTCGTTAAACAGTGAAAATACCAGAAAAACCTTAAAAGAGCGTTAAATCGACGTAAAACAGTTAAAATACCAGAAAAACCTTATAAGAGCGTTTAATCGTCGTAAAACAGTGAAAATACCAGAAAAACCTTATAAGAGCGTCAAGTCGTCGTTAAACAGTGAACATACCAGAAAAACCTTATAAGGGCGTTAAATCATCTTTAAACGCTGTAATATATAGAAAAACCATTAAAAAGTGATAAATCGTCGTATTACACTAAAAATCATTGAAAAACACTTTAAATTTGTCAAACCGTCGTAAAACAGTGAAAATTTCAGATATACCTTACAAGAGCGTTTTATCGTCGTAAAACAGTGAAAATACCAGAAAAACCTTATAAGAGCGTTAAATCGACGTTAAACAGTTAAAATACCAGAAAAACCTTATAAGAGCGTTAAATCATCTTAAAACGCTGTAAAATATAGAAAAACCATTAAAAAGTGATAAATCGTGGTATTACACTAATAATCATTGAAAAACCCTAAAAATTTGTCAAATCGTCGTAAAACAGTGAAAATACCAGATAAACCTTATAAGAGCGTTAAATCGTCTAAAAACGCTGTAAAATATAGAAAAACCATTAAAAAGTGTTAAATCGTCGTATTACACTAAAAATCATTGAAAAACCCTTAAAATTTGTCAAACCGTCGTAAAACAGTGAAAATTTCAGATAAACCTTACAAGAGCGTTTTATCGTCGTAAAACAGTGAAAATACCAGAAAAACCTTATAAGAGCGTCAAGTCGTCGTTAAACAGTGAACATACCAGAAAAACCTTATAAAAGCGTTCAATCGACGTAAAACAGTTAAAATACCAGAAAAACCTTATAAGAGCGATAAATCATCTTAAAACGCTGTAATATATAGAAAAACCATTAAAAAGTGATAAATCGTCGTATTACACTAAAAATCATTGAAAAACACTTTAAATTTGTCAAACTGTCGTAAAACAGTGAAAATTTCAGATAAACCTTACAAGAGCGTTTTATCGTCGTAAAACAGTGAAAATACCAGAAAAACCTTATAAGAGCGTTAAATCGTCGTAAAACGGTGAAAATACCAGAAAAACCTTATAAGATCGTTAATTTGTCTTAAAACGCTGTAAAATAGAGAAAAACCATTAAAAAGTGTTAAATCGTCGTATTTAACTAAAAATCGTTGAAAAACCCTTAATATTTGTCATATCGTCATTAAACAGTGAAAATACCAGAAAAACCTTATAAGAGCGTTAAATCGACGTAAAACAGTTAAAATACCAGAAAAACCTTATAAGAGCGTTTAATCGTCGTAAAACAGTGAAAATACCAGAAAAACCTTATAAGAGCGTCAAGTCGTCGTTAAACAGTGAACATACCAGAAAAACCTTATAAGGGCGTTCAATCGACGTAAAACAGTTAAAATACCAGAAAAACCTTATAAGAGCGTTAAATCATCTTTAAACGCTGTAATATATAGAAAAACCATTAAAAAGTGATAAATCGTCGTATTACACTAAAAATCATTGAAAAACACTTTAAATTTGTCAAACCGTCGTAAAACAGTGAAAATTTCAGATAAACCTTACAAGAGCGTTTTATCGTCGTAAAACAGTGAAAATACCAGAAAAACCTTATAAGAGCGTTAAATCGACGTAAAACAGTTAAAATACCAGAAAAACCTTATAAGAGCGTTAAATCATCTTAAAACGCTGTGAAATATAGAAAAACCATTAAAAAGTGATAAATCGTCGTATTACACTAATAATCATTGAAAAACCCTAAAAATTTGTCAAATCGTCGTAAAACAGTGAAAATACCAGATAAACCTTATAAGAGCGTTAAATCGTCTTAAAACACTGTAAAATATAGAAAAACCATTAAAATGTGTTAAATCGTCGTATTACACTAAAAATCATTGAAAAACCCTAAATAATTGTCAAATCGTCGTAAAACAGTGAAAATGCCAGAAAAACCTTATACGAGGGTTAAATCGTCGTAAAACAGCGAAAATACAGGAAAAACCTTATAAGAGCGTTAAATCGTCGTAAAACAGTGAAAATACCAGAAGAAACTTATAAGAGCGTTAAATCGTCCTCAAACGCTGTAAAATATAGAAAAACCATTAAAAAGTGTTTGATCGTCGTATGTCACTGAAAATCATTAAAAAACTCTTACAATTCGTCACAATATCGTAAAACAGTGAAAATACCACAAAAACCTTATACGAGCGTTTAATCGTCGTTAAACAGTGTAAATACCAGAAAAACCTTATAAGAGCGTCAAATCGTCGTTAAACAGTGAAAATACCAGAGAAACCTTATAAGAGCGTTAAATCGACGAAAAACAGTGAAAATACCAGAAAAACCTTATACGAGCGTTTAATCGTCCTAAAACAGTGAAAATACCAGAAAAACCTTATAAGAGCGTTAAATCATCTTAAAACGCTGTAAAATATAGAAAAACCATTAAAAAGTGATAAATCGTCGTATTACACTAATAATCATTGAAAAACCCTAAAAATTTGTCAAATCGTCGTAAAACAGTGAAAATACCAGATAAACCTTATAAGAGCGTTAAATCGTCTTAAAACACTGTAAAATATAGAAAAACCATTAAAATGTGTTAAATCGTCGTATTAAACTAAAAAACATTGAAAAACCCTAAATAATTGTCAAATCGTCGTAAAACAGTGAAAATGCCAGAAAAACCTTATACGAGGGTTAAATCGTCGTAAAACAGCGAAAATACAGGAAAAACCTTATAAGAGCGTTAAATCGTCGTAAAACAGTGAAAATACCAGAAGAAACTTATAAGAGCGTTAAATCGTCCTCAAACGCTGTAAAATATAGAAAAACCATTAAAAAGTGATAAATCGTCGTATTACACTAAAAATCATTGAAAAACACTTTAAATTTGTCAAACCGTCGTAAAACAGTGAAAATTTCAGATAAACCTTACAAGAGCGTTTTATCGTCGTAAAACAGTGAAAATACCAGAAAAACCTTATAAGAGCGTTAAATCGTCTAAAAACGCTGTAAAATATAGAAAAACCATTAAAAAGTGTTAAATCGTCGTATTACACTAAAAATCATTGAAAAACCCTTAAAATTTGTCAAACCGTCGTAAAACAGTGAAAATTTCAGATAAACCTTACAAGAGCGTTTTATCGTCGTAAAACAGTGAAAATACCAGAAAAACCTTATAAGAGCGTTAAATCGTCCTCAAACGCTGTAAAATATAGAAAAACCAATAAAAAGTGATAAATCGTCGTATTACACTAATAATCATTGAAAAACCCTAAAAATTTGTCAAATCGTCGTAAAACAGTGAGAATAACAGAACAACCTTATAAGAGCGTTAAATCGTCTAAAAACGCTGTAAAATATAGAAAAACCATTAAAAAGTGTTAAATCGTCGTATTACACTAAAAATCATTGAAAAACCCTTAAAATTTGTCAAACCGTCGTAAAACAGTGAAAATTTCAGATAAACCTTACAAGAGCGTTTTATCGTCGTAAAACAGTGAAAATACCAGAAAAACCTTATAAGAGCGTCAAGTCGTCGTTAAACAGTGAACATACCAGAAAAACCTTATAAAAGCGTTCAATCGACGTAAAACAGTTAAAATACCAGAAAAACCTTATAAGAGCGATAAATCATCTTAAAACGCTGTAATATATAGAAAAACCATTAAAAAGTGATAAATCGTCGTATTACACTAAAAATCATTGAAAAACACTTTAAATTTGTCAAACCGTCGTAAAACAGTGAAAATTTCAGATAAACCTTACAAGAGCGTTTTATCGTCGTAAAACAGTGAAAATACCAGAAAAACCTTATAAGAGCGTTAAATCGTCGTAAAACAGTGTAAATACCAGAAAAAAAACCTTTAAGAGCGTCAAGTCGTCGTTAAACAGTGAACATACCAGAAAAACCTTATAAGAGCGTTAAATCGTCGTAAAACAGTGAAAATACCAGAAGAAACTTAAAGGAGCGTTAAATCGTCCTCAAACGCTGTAAAATATAGAAAAACCATTAAAAAGTGTTTGATCGTCGTATGTCACTGAAAATCATTAAAAAACTCTTACAATTCGTCACAATATCGTAAAACAGTGAAAATACCACAAAAACCTTATACGAGCGTTTAATCGTCGTTAAACAGTGTAAATACCAGAAAAACCTTATAAGAGCGTCAAATCGTCGTTAAACAGTGAAAATACCAGAGAAACCTTATAAGAGCGTTAAATCGACGAAAAACAGTGAAAATACCAGAAAAACCTTATACGAGCGTTTAATCGTCCTAAAACAGTGAAAATACCAGAAAAACCTTATAAGAGCGTTAAATCGTCGTAAAACAGTGAAAATACCAGAAAAACCTAATAAGAGCGTTAAATCGTCGTAAAACAGTGTAAAATATAGAAAAACCATTAAAAATTGTTAAATCGTCGTTAAACAGTGAAAATACCAGAGAAACCTTATAAGAGCGTTAAATCGACGTAAAACAGTTAAAATACCAGAAAAACCTTATAAGAGCGTTAAATCGTCGTAAAACAGTGTAAATACCAGAAAAACCTTATAAGAGCGTTAAATCGTCGTAAAACAGTGTAAATACCAGAAAAACCTTATAAGAGCGTCAAGTCGTCGTTAAACAGTGAAAATACCAGAAAAACCTTATAAGAGCGTTAAATCGACGTAAAACAGTTAAAATACCAGAAAAACCTTATAAGAGCGTTTAATCATCTCAAAACGCTGTGAAATATAGAAAAACCATTAAAAAGTGATAAATCGTCGTATTACACTAATAATCATTGAAAAACCCTAAAAATTTGTCAAATCGTCATAAAAACAGTGAAAATACCAGAAAAACCTAATAAGAGCGTTAAATCGTCCTCAAACGCTGTAAAATATAGAAAAACCAATAAAAAGTGATAAATCGTCGTATTACACTAATAATCATTGAAAAACCCTAAAAATTTGTCAAATCGTCGTAAAACAGTGAGAATAACAGAACAACCTTATAAGAGCGTTAAATCGTCTAAAAACGCTGTAAAATATAGAAAAACCATTAAAAAGTGTTAAATCGTCGTATTACACTAAAAATCATTGAAAAACCCTTAAAATTTGTCAAACCGTCGTAAAACAGTGAAAATTTCAGATAAACCTTACAAGAGCGTTTTATCGTCGTAAAACAGTGAGAATACCAGAAAAACCTTATAAGAGCGTCAAGTCGTCGTTAAACAGTGAACATACCAGAAAAACCTTATAAAAGCGTTCAATCGACGTAAAACAGTTAAAATACCAGAAAAACCTTATAAGAGCGAAAAAATCATCTTAAAACGCTGTAATATATAGAAAAACCATTAAAAAGTGATAAATCGTCGTATTACACTAAAAATCATTGAAAAACACTTTAAATTTGTCAAACCGTCGTAAAACAGTGAAAATTTCAGATAAACCTTACAAGAGCGTTTTATCGTCGTAAAACAGTGAAAATACCAGAAAAACCTTATAAGAGCGTTAAATCGTCGTAAAACGGTGAAAATACCAGAAAAACCTTATAAGATCGTTAATTTGTCTTAAAACGCTGTAAAATATAGGAAAACCATTAAAAAGTGTTAAATCGTCGTATTTAACTAAAAATCGTTGAAAAACCCTTAATATTTGTCATATCGTCGTTAAACAGTGAAAATACCAGAAAAACCTTATAAGAGCGTTAAATCGACGTAAAACAGTTAAAATACCAGAAAAACCTTATAAGAGCGTTTAATCGTCGTAAAACAGTGAAAATACCAGAAAAACCTTATAAGAGCGTCAAGTCGTCGTTAAACAGTGAACATACCAGAAAAACCTTATAAGGGCGTTCAATCGACGTAAAACAGTTAAAATACCAGAAAAACCTTATAAGAGCGTTAAATCATCTTTAAACGCTGTAATATATAGAAAAACCATAAAAAAGTGATAAATCGTCGTATTACACTAAAAATCATTGAAAAACACTTTAAATTTGTCAAATCGTCGTAAAACAGTGAAAATTTCAGATAAACCTTACAAGAGCGTTTTATCGTCGTAAAACAGTGAAAATACCAGAAAAACCTTATAAGAGCGTTAAATCGACGTAAAACAGTTAAAATACCAGAAAAACCTTATAAGAGCGTTAAATCATCTTAAAACGCTGTAAAATATAGAAAAACCATTAAAAAGTGATAAATCGTCGTATTACACTAATAATCATTGAAAAACCCTAAAAATTTGTCAAATCGTCGTAAAACAGTGAAAATACCAGATAAACCTTATAAGAGCGTTAAATCGTCTTAAAACACTGTAAAATATAGAAAAACCATTAAAATGTGTTAAATCGTCGTATTACACTAAAAATCATTGAAAAACCCTAAATAATTGTCAAATCGTCGTAAAACAGTGAAAATGCCAGAAAAACCTTATACGAGGGTTAAATCGTCGTAAAACAGCGAAAATACAGGAAAAACCTTATAAGAGCGTTAAATCGTCGTAAAACAGTGAAAATACCAGAAGAAACTTATAAGAGCGTTAAATCGTCCTCAAACGCTGTAAAATATAGAAAAACCATTAAAAAGTGATAAATCGTCGTATTACACTAAAAATCATTGAAAAACACTTTAAATTTGTCAAACCGTCGTAAAACAGTGAAAATTTCAGATAAACCTTACAAGAGCGTTTTATCGTCGTAAAACAGTGAAAATACCAGAAAAACCTTATAAGAGCGTTAAATCGTCTAAAAACGCTGTAAAATATAGAAAAACCATTAAAAAGTGTTAAATCGTCGTATTACACTAAAAATCATTGAAAAACCCTTAAAATTTGTCAAACCGTCGTAAAACAGTGAAAATTTCAGATAAACCTTACAAGAGCGTTTTATCGTCGTAAAACAGTGAAAATACCAGAAAAACCTTATAAGAGCGTTAAATCGTCGTAAAACGGTGAAAATACCAGAAAAACCTTATAAGATCGTTAATTTGTCTTAAAACGCTGTAAAATATAGAAAAACCATTAAAAAGTGTTAAATCGTCGTATTTAACTAAAAATCTTTGAAAAACCCTTAATATTTGTCATATCGTCGTTAAACAGTGAAAATACCAGAAAAACCTTATAAGAGCGTTAAATCGACGTAAAACAGTTAAAATACCAGAAAAACCTTATAAGAGCGTTTAATCGTCGTAAAACAGTGAAAATACCAGAAAAACCTTATAAGAGCGTCAAGTCGTCGTTAAACAGTGAACATACCAGAAAAACCTTATAAGGGCGTTCAATCGACGTAAAACAGTTAAAATACCAGAAAAACCTTATAAGAGCGTTAAATCATCTTTAAACGCTGTAATATATAGAAAAACCATTAAAAAGTGATAAATCGTCGTATTACACTAATAATCATTGAAAAACCCTAAAAATTTGTCAAATCGTCGTAAAACAGTGAAAATACCAGATAAACCTTATAAGAGCGTTAAATCGTCTTAAAACACTGTAAAATATAGAAAAACCATTAAAATGTGTTAAATCGTCGTATTACACTAAAAATCATTGAAAAACCCTAAATAATTGTCAAATCGTCGTAAAACAGTGAAAATGCCAGAAAAACCTTATACGAGGGTTAAATCGTCGTAAAACAGCGAAAATACAGGAAAAACCTTATAAGAGCGTTAAATCGTCGTCAAACAGTGAAAATACCAGAAGAAACTTATAAGAGCGTTAAATCGTCCTCAAACGCTGTAAAATATAGAAAAACCATTAAAAAGTGATAAATCGTCGTATTACACTAAAAATCATTGAAAAACACTTTAAATTTGTCAAACCGTCGTAAAACAGTGAAAATTTCAGATAAACCTTACAAGAGCGTTTTATCGTCGTAAAACAGTGAAAATACCAGAAAAACCTTATAAGAGCGTTAAATCGACGTAAAACAGTTAAAATACCAGAAAAACCTTATAAGAGCGTTAAATCATCTTAAAACGCTGTAAAATATAGAAAAACCATTAAAAAGTGATAAATCGTCGTATTACACTAATAATCATTGAAAAACCCTAAAAATTTGTCAAATCGTCGTAAAACAGTGAAAATACCAGATAAACCTTATAAGAGCGTTAAATCGTCTTAAAACACTGTAAAATATAGAAAAACCATTAAAATGTGTTAAATCGTCGTATTACACTAAAAATCATTGAAAAACCCTAAATAATTGTCAAATCGTCGTAAAACAGTGAAAATGCCAGAAAAACCTTATACGAGGGTTAAATCGTCGTAAAACAGCGAAAATACAGGAAAAACCTTATAAGAGCGTTTAAATCGTCGTAAAACAGTGAAAATTCCAGAAGAAACTTATAAGAGCGTTAAATCGTCCTCAAAACGCTGTAAAATATAGAAAAACCATTAAAAAGTGTTTGATCGTCGTATGTCACTGAAAATCATTAAAAAACTCTTACAATTCGTCACAATATCGTAAAACAGTGAAAATACCACAAAAACCTTATACGAGCGTTTAATCGTCGTTAAACAGTGTAAATACCAGAAAAACCTTATAAGAGCGTCAAATCGTCGTTAAACAGTGAAAATACCAGAGAAACCTTATAAGAGCGTTAAATCGACGAAAAACAGTGAAAATACCAGAAAAACCTTATACGAGCGTTAAATCGTCCTAAAACAGTGAAAATACCAGAAAAACCTTATAAGAGCGTTAAATCGTCGTAAAACAGTGAAAATACCAGAAAAACCTTATAAGAGCGTTAAATCGTCGTAAAACAGTGTAAAATATAGAAAAACCATTAAAAATTGTTAAATCGTCGTTAAACAGTGAAAATACCAGAGAAACCTTATAAGAGCGTTAAATCGACGTAAAACAGTTAAAATACCAGAAAAACCTTATAAGAGCGTTAAATCGTCGTAAAACAGTGTAAATACCAGAAAACCTTATAAGAGCGTTAAATCGTCGTAAAACAGTGTAAATACCAGAAAAACCTTATAAGAGCGTCAAGTCGTCGTTAAACAGTGAAAATACCAGAAAAACCTTATAAGAGCGTTAAATCGACGTAAAACAGTTAAAATACCAGAAAAACCTTATAAGAGCGTTTAATCATCTTAAAACGCTGTGAAATATAGAAAAACCATTTAAAAGTGATAAATCGTCGTATTACACTAATAATCATTGAAAAACCCTAAAAATTTGTCAAATCGTCAAAAAAACAGTGAAAATACCAGAAAAACCTAATAAGAGCGTTAAATCGTCCTCAAACGCTGTAAAATATAGAAAAACCAATAAAAAGTGATAAATCGTCGTATTACACTAATAATCATTGAAAAACCCTAAAAATTTGTCAAATCGTCGTAAAACAGTGAGAATAACAGAACAACCTTATAAGAGCGTTAAATCGTCTAAAAACGCTGTAAAATATAGAAAAACCATTAAAAAGTGTTAAATCGTCGTATTACACTAAAAATCATTGAAAAACCCTTAAAATTTGTCAAACCGTCGTAAAACAGTGAAAATTTCAGATAAACCTTACAAGAGCGTTTTATCGTCGTAAAACAGTGAAAATACCAGAAAAACCTTATAAGAGCGTCAAGTCGTCGTTAAACAGTGAACATACCAGAAAAACCTTATAAAAGCGTTCAATCGACGTAAAACAGTTAAAATACCAGAAAAACCTTATAAGAGCGAAAAAATCATCTTAAAACGCTGTAATATATAGAAAAACCATTAAAAAGTGATAAATCGTCGTATTACACTAAAAATCATTGAAAAACACTTTAAATTTGTCAAACCGTCGTAAAACAGTGAAAATTTCAGATAAACCTTACAAGAGCGTTTTATCGTCGTAAAACAGTGAAAATACCAGAAAAACCTTATAAGAGCGTTAAATCGTCGTAAAACGGTGAAAATACCAGAAAAACCTTATAAGATCGTTAATTTGTCTTAAAACGCTGTAAAATATAGGAAAACCATTAAAAAGTGTTAAATCGTCGTATTTAACTAAAAATCGTTGAAAAACCCTTAATATTTGTCATATCGTCGTTAAACAGTGAAAATACCAGAAAAACCTTATAAGAGCGTTAAATCGACGTAAAACAGTTAAAATACCAGAAAAACCTTATAAGAGCGTTTAATCGTCGTAAAACAGTGAAAATACCAGAAAAACCTTATAAGAGCGTCAAGTCGTCGTTAAACAGTGAACATACCAGAAAAACCTTATAAGGGCGTTCAATCGACGTAAAACAGTTAAAATACCAGAAAAACCTTATAAGAGCGTTAAATCATCTTTAAACGCTGTAATATATAGAAAAACCATAAAAAAGTGATAAATCGTCGTATTACACTAAAAATCATTGAAAAACACTTTAAATTTGTCAAATCGTCGTAAAACAGTGAAAATTTCAGATAAACCTTACAAGAGCGTTTTATCGTCGTAAAACAGTGAAAATACCAGAAAAACCTTATAAGAGCGTTAAATCGACGTAAAACAGTTAAAATACCAGAAAAACCTTATAAGAGCGTTAAATCATCTTAAAACGCTGTAAAATATAGAAAAACCATTAAAAAGTGATAAATCGTCGTATTACACTAATAATCATTGAAAAACCCTAAAAATTTGTCAAATCGTCGTAAAACAGTGAAAATACCAGATAAACCTTATAAGAGCGTTAAATCGTCTTAAAACACTGTAAAATATAGAAAAACCATTAAAATGTGTTAAATCGTCGTATTACACTAAAAATCATTGAAAAACCCTAAATAATTGTCAAATCGTCGTAAAACAGTGAAAATGCCAGAAAAACCTTATACGAGGGTTAAATCGTCGTAAAACAGCGAAAATACAGGAAAAACCTTATAAGAGCGTTAAATCGTCGTAAAACAGTGAAAATACCAGAAGAAACTTATAAGAGCGTTAAATCGTCCTCAAACGCTGTAAAATATAGAAAAACCATTAAAAAGTGATAAATCGTCGTATTACACTAAAAATCATTGAAAAACACTTTAAATTTGTCAAACCGTCGTAAAACAGTGAAAATTTCAGATAAACCTTACAAGAGCGTTTTATCGTCGTAAAACAGTGAAAATACCAGAAAAACCTTATAAGAGCGTTAAATCGTCTAAAAACGCTGTAAAATATAGAAAAACCATTAAAAAGTGTTAAATCGTCGTATTACACTAAAAATCATTGAAAAACCCTTAAAATTTGTCAAACCGTCGTAAAACAGTGAAAATTTCAGATAAACCTTACAAGAGCGTTTTATCGTCGTAAAACAGTGAAAATACCAGAAAAACCTTATAAGAGCGTTAAATCGTCGTAAAACGGTGAAAATACCAGAAAAACCTTATAAGATCGTTAATTTGTCTTAAAACGCTGTAAAATATAGAAAAACCATTAAAAAGTGTTAAATCGTCGTATTTAACTAAAAATCTTTGAAAAACCCTTAATATTTGTCATATCGTCGTTAAACAGTGAAAATACCAGAAAAACCTTATAAGAGCGTTAAATCGACGTAAAACAGTTAAAATACCAGAAAAACCTTATAAGAGCGTTTAATCGTCGTAAAACAGTGAAAATACCAGAAAAACCTTATAAGAGCGTCAAGTCGTCGTTAAACAGTGAACATACCAGAAAAACCTTATAAGGGCGTTCAATCGACGTAAAACAGTTAAAATACCAGAAAAACCTTATAAGAGCGTTAAATCATCTTTAAACGCTGTAATATATAGAAAAACCATTAAAAAGTGATAAATCGTCGTATTACACTAATAATCATTGAAAAACCCTAAAAATTTGTCAAATCGTCGTAAAACAGTGAAAATACCAGATAAACCTTATAAGAGCGTTAAATCGTCTTAAAACACTGTAAAATATAGAAAAACCATTAAAATGTGTTAAATCGTCGTATTACACTAAAAATCATTGAAAAACCCTAAATAATTGTCAAATCGTCGTAAAACAGTGAAAATGCCAGAAAAACCTTATACGAGGGTTAAATCGTCGTAAAACAGCGAAAATACAGGAAAAACCTTATAAGAGCGTTAAATCGTCGTCAAACAGTGAAAATACCAGAAGAAACTTATAAGAGCGTTAAATCGTCCTCAAACGCTGTAAAATATAGAAAAACCATTAAAAAGTGCTAAATCGTCGTATTACACTAAAAATCATTGAAAAACACTTTAAATTTGTCAAACCGTCGTAAAACAGTGAAAATTTCAGATAAACCTTACAAGAGCGTTTTATCGTCGTAAAACAGTGAAAATACCAGAAAAACCTTATAAGAGCGTTAAATCGACGTAAAACAGTTAAAATACCAGAAAAACCTTATAAGAGCGTTAAATCATCTTAAAACGCTGTAAAATATAGAAAAACCATTAAAAAGTGATAAATCGTCGTATTACACTAATAATCATTGAAAAACCCTAAAAATTTGTCAAATCGTCGTAAAACAGTGAAAATACCAGATAAACCTTATAAGAGCGTTAAATCGTCTTAAAACACTGTAAAATATAGAAAAACCATTAAAATGTGTTAAATCGTCGTATTACACTAAAAATCATTGAAAAACCCTAAATAATTGTCAAATCGTCGTAAAACAGTGAAAATGCCAGAAAAACCTTATACGAGGGTTAAATCGTCGTAAAACAGCGAAAATACAGGAAAAACCTTATAAGAGCGTTAAATCGTCGTAAAACAGTGAAAATACCAGAAGAAACTTATAAGAGCGTTAAATCGTCCTCAAACGCTGTAAAATATAGAAAAACCATTAAAAAGTGTTTGATCGTCGTATGTCACTGAAAATCATTAAAAAACTCTTACAATTCGTCACAATATCGTAAAACAGTGAAAATACCACAAAAACCTTATACGAGCGTTTAATCGTCGTTAAACAGTGTAAATACCAGAAAAACCTTATAAGAGCGTCAAATCGTCGTTAAACAGTGAAAATACCAGAGAAACCTTATAAGAGCGTTAAATCGACGAAAAACAGTGAAAATACCAGAAAAACCTTATACGAGCGTTAAATCGTCCTAAAACAGTGAAAATACCAGAAAAACCTTATAAGAGCGTTAAATCGTCGTAAAACAGTGAAAATACCAGAAAAACCTTATAAGAGCGTTAAATCGTCGTAAAACAGTGTAAAATATAGAAAAACCATTAAAAATTGTTAAATCGTCGTTAAACAGTGAAAATACCAGAGAAACCTTATAAGAGCGTTAAATCGACGTAAAACAGTTAAAATACCAGAAAAACCTTATAAGAGCGTTAAATCGTCGTAAAACAGTGTAAATACCAGAAAAACCTTATAAGAGCGTTAAATCGTCGTAAAACAGTGTCAATACCAGAAAAACCTTATAAGAGCGTCAAGTCGTCGTTAAACAGTGAAAATACCAGAAAAACCTTATAAGAGCGTTAAATCGACGTTAAACAGTTAAAATACCAGAAAAACCTTATAAGAGCGTTTAATCATCTTAAAACGCTGTGAAATATAGAAAAACCATTTAAAAGTGATAAATCGTCGTATTACACTAATAATCATTGAAAAACCCTAAAAATTTGTCAAATCGTCGTAAAACAGTGAAAATACCAGATAAACCTTATAAGAGCGTTAAATCGTCTTAAAACACTGTAAAATATAGAAAAACCATTAAAATGTGTTAAATCGTCGTATTACACTAAAAATCATTGAAAAACCCTAAATAATTGTCAAATCGTCGTAAAACAGTGAAAATGCCAGAAAAACCTTATACGAGGGTTAAATCGTCGTAAAACAGCGAAAATACAGGAAAAACCTTATAAGAGCGTTAAATCGTCGTAAAACAGTGAAAATACCAGAAGAAACTTATAAGAGCGTTAAATCGTCCTCAAACGCTGTAAAATATAGAAAAACCATTAAAAAGTGATAAATCGTCGTATTACACTAAAAATCATTGAAAAACACTTTAAATTTGTCAAACCGTCGTAAAACAGTGAAAATTTCAGATAAACCTTACAAGAGCGTTTTATCGTCGTAAAACAGTGAAAATACCAGAAAAACCTTATAAGAGCGTTAAATCGTCTAAAAACGCTGTAAAATATAGAAAAACCATTAAAAAGTGTTAAATCGTCGTATTACACTAAAAATCATTGAAAAACCCTTAAAATTTGTCAAACCGTCGTAAAACAGTGAAAATTTCAGATAAACCTTACAAGAGCGTTTTATCGTCGTAAAACAGTGAAAATACCAGAAAAACCTTATAAGAGCGTTAAATCGTCGTAAAACGGTGAAAATACCAGAAAAACCTTATAAGATCGTTAATTTGTCTTAAAACGCTGTAAAATATAGAAAAACCATTAAAAAGTGTTAAATCGTCGTATTTAACTAAAAATCTTTGAAAAACCCTTAATATTTGTCATATCGTCGTTAAACAGTGAAAATACCAGAAAAACCTTATAAGAGCGTTAAATCGACGTAAAACAGTTAAAATACCAGAAAAACCTTATAAGAGCGTTTAATCGTCGTAAAACAGTGAAAATACCAGAAAAACCTTATAAGAGCGTCAAGTCGTCGTTAAACAGTGAACATACCAGAAAAACCTTATAAGGGCGTTCAATCGACGTAAAACAGTTAAAATACCAGAAAAACCTTATAAGAGCGTTAAATCATCTTTAAACGCTGTAATATATAGAAAAACCATTAAAAAGTGATAAATCGTCGTATTACACTAATAATCATTGAAAAAAAACTAAAAATTTGTCAAATCGTCGTAAAACAGTGAAAATACCAGATAAACCTTATAAGAGCGTTAAATCGTCTTAAAACACTGTAAAATATAGAAAAACCATTAAAATGTGTTAAATCGTCGTATTACACTAAAAATCATTGAAAAACCCTAAATAATTGTCAAATCGTCGTAAAACAGTGAAAATGCCAGAAAAACCTTATACGAGGGTTAAATCGTCGTAAAACAGCGAAAATACAGGAAAAACCTTATAAGAGCGTTAAATCGTCGTCAAACAGTGAAAATACCAGAAGAAACTTATAAGAGCGTTAAATCGTCCTCAAACGCTGTAAAATATAGAAAAACCATTAAAAAGTGATAAATCGTCGTATTACACTAAAAATCATTGAAAAACACTTTAAATTTGTCAAACCGTCGTAAAACAGTGAAAATTTCAGATAAACCTTACAAGAGCGTTTTATCGTCGTAAAACAGTGAAAATACCAGAAAAACCTTATAAGAGCGTTAAATCGACGTAAAACAGTTAAAATACCAGAAAAACCTTATAAGAGCGTTAAATCATCTTAAAACGCCGTAAAATATAGAAAAACCATTCAAAAGTGATAAATCGTCGTATTACACTAATAATCATTGAAAAACCCTAAAAATTTGTCAAATCGTCGTAAAACAGTGAAAATACCAGATAAACCTTATAAGAGCGTTAAATCGTCTTAAAACACTGTAAAATATAGAAAAACCATTAAAATGTGTTAAATCGTCGTATTACACTAAAAATCATTGAAAAACCCTAAATAATTGTCAAATCGTCGTAAAACAGTGAAAATGCCAGAAAAACCTTATACGAGGGTTAAATCGTCGTAAAACAGCGAAAATACAGGAAAAACCTTATAAGAGCGTTAAATCGTCGTAAAACAGTGAAAATACCAGAAGAAACTTATAAGAGCGTTAAATCGTCCTCAAACGCTGTAAAATATAGAAAAACCATTAAAAAGTGTTTGATCGTCGTATGTCACTGAAAATCATTAAAAAACTCTTACAATTCGTCACAATATCGTAAAACAGTGAAAATACCACAAAAACCTTATACGAGCGTTTAATCGTCGTTAAACAGTGTAAATACCAGAAAAACCTTATAAGAGCGTCAAATCGTCGTTAAACAGTGAAAATACCAGAGAAACCTTATAAGAGCGTTAAATCGACGAAAAACAGTGAAAATACCAGAAAAACCTTATACGAGCGTTTAATCGTCCTAAAACAGTGAAAATACCAGAAAAACCTTATAAGAGCGTTAAATCGTCGTAAAACAGTGAAAATACCAGAAAAACCTTATAAGAGCGTTAAATCGTCGTAAAACAGTGTAAAATATAGAAAAACCATTAAAAATTGTTAAATCGTCGTTAAACAGTGAAAATACCAGAGAAACCTTATAAGAGCGTTAAATCGACGTAAAACAGTTAAAATACCAGAAAAACCTTATAAGAGCGTTAAATCGTCGTAAAACAGTGTAAATACCAGAAAAACCTTATAAGAGCGTTAAATCGTCGTAAAACAGTGTAAATACCAGAAAAACCTTATAAGAGCGTTAAATCGACGTAAAACAGTTAAAATACCAGAAAAACCTTATAAGAGCGTTTAATCATCTTAAAACGCTGTGAAATATAGAAAAACCATTTAAAAGTGATAAATCGTCGTATTACACTAATAATCATTGAAAAACCCTAAAAATTTGTCAAATCGTCAAAAAAACAGTGAAAATACCAGAAAAACCTAATAAGAGCGTTAAATCGTCCTCAAACGCTGTAAAATATAGAAAAACCAATAAAAAGTGATAAATCGTCGTATTACACTAATAATCATTGAAAAACCCTAAAAATTTGTCAAATCGTCGTAAAACAGTGAGAATACCAGAACAACCTTATAAGAGCGTTAAATCGTCTAAAAACGCTGTAAAATATAGAAAAACCATTAAAAAGTGTTAAATCGTCGTATTTAACTAAAAATCGTTGAAAAACCCTTAATATTTGTCATATCGTCGTTAAACAGTGAAAATACCAGAAAAACCTTATAAGAGCGTTAAATCGACGTAAAACAGTTAAAATACCAGAAAAACCTTATAAGAGCGTTTAATCGTCGTAAAACAGTGAAAATACCAGAAAAACCTTATAAAAGCGTTCAATCGACGTAAAACAGTTAAAATACCAGAAAAACCTTATAAGAGCGAAAAAATCATCTTAAAACGCTGTAATATATAGAAAAACCATTAAAAAGTGATAAATCGTCGTATTACACTAAAAATCATTGAAAAACACTTTAAATTTGTCAAACCGTCGTAAAACAGTGAAAATTTCAGATAAACCTTACAAGAGCGTTTTACCGTCGTAAAACAGTGAAAATACCAGAAAAACCTTATAAGAGCGTTAAATCGTCGTAAAACGGTGAAAATACCAGAAAAACCTAATAAGATCGTTAATTTGTCTTAAAACGCTGTAAAATATAGAAAAACCATTAAAAAGTGTTAAATCGTCGTATTTAACTAAAAATCGTTGAAAAACCCTTAATATTTGTCATATCGTCGTTAAACAGTGAAAATACCAGAAAAACCTTATAAGAGCGTTAAATCGACGTAAAACAGTTAAAATACCAGAAAAACCTTATAAGAGCGTTTAATCGTCGTAAAACAGTGAAAATACCAGAAAAACCTTATAAAAGCGTTCAATCGACGTAAAACAGTTAAAATACCAGAAAAACCTTATAAGAGCGAAAAAATCATCTTAAAACGCTGTAATATATAGAAAAACCATTAAAAAGTGATAAATCGTCGTATTACACTAAAAATCATTGAAAAACACTTTAAATTTGTCAAACCGTCGTAAAACAGTGAAAATTTCAGATAAACCTTACAAGAGCGTTTTATCGTCGTAAAACAGTGAACATACCAGAAAAACCTTATAAGGGCGTTCAATCGACGTAAAACAGTTAAAATACCAGAAAAACCTTATAAGAGCGTTAAATCATCTTTAAACGCTGTAATATATAGAAAAACCATTAAAAAGTGATAAATCGTCGTATTACACTAAAAATCATTGAAAAACACTTTAAATTTGTCAAACCGTCGTAAAACAGTGAAAATTTCAGATAAACCTTACAAGAGCGTTTTATCGTCGTAAAACAGTGAAAATACCAGAAAAACCTTATAAGAGCGTTAAATCGACGTAAAACAGTTAAAATACCAGAAAAACCTTATAAGAGCGTTAAATCATCTTAAAACGCTGTAAAATATAGAAAAACCATTAAAAAGTGATAAATCGTCGTATTACACTAATAATCATTGAAAAACCCTAAAAATTTGTCAAATCGTCGTAAAACAGTGAAAATACCAGATAAACCTTATAAGAGCGTTAAATCGTCTTAAAACACTGTAAAATATAGAAAAACCATTAAAATGTGTTAAATCGTCGTATTACACTAAAAATCATTGAAAAACCCTAAATAATTGTCAAATCGTCGTAAAACAGTGAAAATGCCAGAAAAACCTTATACGAGGGTTAAATCGTCGTAAAACAGCGAAAATACAGGAAAAACCTTATAAGAGCGTTAAATCGTCGTAAAACAGTGAAAATACCAGAAGAAACGTATAAGAGCGTTAAATCGTCCTCAAACGCTGTAAAATATAGAAAAACCATTAAAAAGTGATAAATCGTCGTATTACACTAAAAATCATTGAAAAACACTTTAAATTTGTCAAACCGTCGTAAAACAGTGAAAATTTCAGATAAACCTTACAAGAGCGTTTTATCGTCGTAAAACAGTGAAAATACCAGAAAAACCTTATAAGAGCGTTAAATCGACGTAAAACAGTTAAAATACCAGAAAAACCTTATAAGAGCGTTAAATAATCTTAAAACGCTGTAAAATATAGAAAAACCATTAAAAAGTGATAAATCGTCGTATTACACTAATAATCATTGAAAAACCCTAAAAATTTGTCAAATCGTCGTAAAACAGTGAAAATACCAGATAAACCTTATAAGAGCGTTAAATCGTCATAAAACACTGTAAAATATAGAAAAACCATTAAAATGTGTTAAATCGTCGTATTACACTAAAAATCATTGAAAAACCCTAAATAATTGTCAAATCGTCGTAAAACAGTGAAAATGCCAGAAAAACCTTATACGAGGGTTAAATCGTCGTAAAACAGCGAAAATACAGGAAAAACCTTATAAGAGCGTTAAATCGTCGTAAAACAGTGAAAATACCAGAAGAAACTTATAAGAGCGTTAAATCGTCCTCAAACGCTGTAAAATATAGAAAAACCATTAAAAAGTGATAAATCGTCGTATTACACTAAAAATCATTGAAAAACACTTTAAATTTGTCAAACCGTCGTAAAACAGTGAAAATTTCAGATAAACCTTACAAGAGCGTTTTATCGTCGTAAAACAGTGAAAATACCAGAAAAACCTTATAAGAGCGTTAAATCGTCTAAAAACGCTGTAAAATATAGAAAAACCATTAAAAAGTGTTAAATCGTCGTATTACACTAAAAATCATTGAAAAACCCTTAAAATTTGTCAAACCGTCGTAAAACAGTGAAAATTTCAGATAAACCTTACAAGAGCGTTTTATCGTCGTAAAACAGTGAAAATACCAGAAAAACCTTATAAGAGCGTTAAATCGTCGTAAAACGGTGAAAATACCAGAAAAACCTTATAAGATCGTTAATTTGTCTTAAAACGCTGTAAAATATAGAAAAACCATTAAAAAGTGTTAAATCGTCGTATTTAACTAAAAATCTTTGAAAAACCCTTAATATTTGTCATATCGTCGTTAAACAGTGAAAATACCAGAAAAACCTTATAAGAGCGTTAAATCGACGTAAAACAGTTAAAATACCAGAAAAACCTTATAAGAGCGTTTAATCGTCGTAAAACAGTGAAAATACCAGAAAAACCTTATAAGAGCGTCAAGTCGTCGTTAAACAGTGAACATACCAGAAAAACCTTATAAGGGCGTTCAATCGACGTAAAACAGTTAAAATACCAGAAAAACCTTATAAGAGCGTTAAATCATCTTTAAACGCTGTAATATATAGAAAAACCATTAAAAAGTGATAAATCGTCGTATTACACTAATAATCATTGAAAAACCCTAAAAATTTGTCAAATCGTCGTAAAACAGTGAAAATACCAGATAAACCTTATAAGAGCGTTAAATCGTCTTAAAACACTGTAAAATATAGAAAAACCATTAAAATGTGTTAAATCGTCGTATTACACTAAAAATCATTGAAAAACCCTAAATAATTGTCAAATCGTCGTAAAACAGTGAAAATGCCAGAAAAACCTTATACGAGGGTTAAATCGTCGTAAAACAGCGAAAATACAGGAAAAACCTTATAAGAGCGTTAAATCGTCGTCAAACAGTGAAAATACCAGAAGAAACTTATAAGAGCGTTAAATCGTCCTCAAACGCTGTAAAATATAGAAAAACCATTAAAAAGTGATAAATCGTCGTATTACACTAAAAATCATTGAAAAACACTTTAAATTTGTCAAACCGTCGTAAAACAGTGAAAATTTCAGATAAACCTTACAAGAGCGTTTTATCGTCGTAAAACAGTGAAAATACCAGAAAAACCTTATAAGAGCGTTAAATCGACGTAAAACAGTTAAAATACCAGAAAAACCTTATAAGAGCGTTAAATCATCTTAAAACGCTGTAAAATATAGAAAAACCATTAAAAAGTGATAAATCGTCGTATTACACTAATAATCATTGAAAAACCCTAAAAATTTGTCAAATCGTCGTAAAACAGTGAAAATACCAGATAAACCTTATAAGAGCGTTAAATCGTCTTAAAACACTGTAAAATATAGAAAAACCATTAAAATGTGTTAAATCGTCGTATTACACTAAAAATCATTGAAAAACCCTAAATAATTGTCAAATCGTCGTAAAACAGTGAAAATGCCAGAAAAACCTTATACGAGGGTTAAATCGTCGTAAAACAGCGAAAATACAGGAAAAACCTTATAAGAGCGTTAAATCGTCGTAAAACAGTGAAAATACCAGAAGAAACTTATAAGAGCGTTAAATCGTCCTCAAACGCTGTAAAATATAGAAAAACCATTAAAAAGTGTTTGATCGTCGTATGTCACTGAAAATCATTAAAAAACTCTTACAATTCGTCACAATATCGTAAAACAGTGAAAATACCACAAAAACCTTATACGAGCGTTTAATCGTCGTTAAACAGTGTAAATACCAGAAAAACCTTATAAGAGCGTCAAATCGTCGTTAAACAGTGAAAATACCAGAGAAACCTTATAAGAGCGTTAAATCGACGAAAAACAGTGAAAATACCAGAAAAACCTTATACGAGCGTTAAATCGTCCTAAAACAGTGAAAATACCAGAAAAACCTTATAAGAGCGTTAAATCGTCGTAAAACAGTGAAAATACCAGAAAAACCTTATAAGAGCGTTAAATCGTCGTAAAACAGTGTAAAATATAGAAAAACCATTAAAAATTGTTAAATCGTCGTTAAACAGTGAAAATACCAGAGAAACCTTATAAGAGCGTTAAATCGACGTAAAACAGTTAAAATACCAGAAAAACCTTATAAGAGCGTTAAATCGTCGTAAAACAGTGTAAATACCAGAAAAACCTTATAAGAGCGTTAAATCGTCGTAAAACAGTGTAAATACCAGAAAAACCTTATAAGAGCGTCAAGTCGTCGTTAAACAGTGAAAATACCAGAAAAACCTTATAAGAGCGTTAAATCGACGTAAAACAGTTAAAATACCAGAAAAACCTTATAAGAGCGTTTAATCATCTTAAAACGCTGTGAAATATAGAAAAACCATTTAAAAGTGATAAATCGTCGTATTACACTAATAATCATTGAAAAACCCTAAAAATTTGTCAAATCGTCAAAAAAACAGTGAAAATACCAGAAAAACCTAATAAGAGCGTTAAATCGTCCTCAAACGCTGTAAAATATAGAAAAACCAATAAAAAGTGATAAATCGTCGTATTACACTAATAATCATTGAAAAACCCTAAAAATTTGTCAAATCGTCGTAAAACAGTGAGAATAACAGAACAACCTTATAAGAGCGTTAAATCGTCTAAAAACGCTGTAAAATATAGAAAAACCATTAAAAAGTGTTAAATCGTCGTATTACACTAAAAATCATTGAAAAACCCTTAAAATTTGTCAAACCGTCGTAAAACAGTGAAAATTTCAGATAAACCTTACAAGAGCGTTTTATCGTCGTAAAACAGTGAAAATACCAGAAAAACCTTATAAGAGCGTTAAATCGACGTAAAACAGTTAAAATACCAGAAAAACCTTATAAGAGCGTTAAATCATCTTAAAACGCTGTAAAATATAGAAAAACCATTAAAAAGTGATAAATCGTCGTATTACACTAATAATCATTGAAAAACCCTAAAAATTTGTCAAATCGTCGTAAAACAGTGAAAATACCAGATAAACCTTATAAGAGCGTTAAATCGTCTTAAAACACTGTAAAATATAGAAAAACCATTAAAATGTGTTAAATCGTCGTATTACACTAAAAATCATTGAAAAACCCTAAATAATTGTCAAATCGTCGTAAAACAGTGAAAATGCCAGAAAAACCTTATACGAGGGTTAAATCGTCGTAAAACAGCGAAAATACAGGAAAAACCTTATAAGAGCGTTAAATCGTCGTAAAACAGTGAAAATACCAGAAGAAACTTATAAGAGCGTTAAATCGTCCTCAAACGCTGTAAAATATAGAAAAACCATTAAAAAGTGATAAATCGTCGTATTACACTAAAAATCATTGAAAAACACTTTAAATTTGTCAAACCGTCGTAAAACAGTGAAAATTTCAGATAAACCTTACAAGAGCGTTTTATCGTCGTAAAACAGTGAAAATGCCAGAAAAACCTTATAAGAGCGTTAAATCGTCTAAAAACGCTGTAAAATATAGAAAAACCATTAAAAAGTGTTAAATCGTCGTATTACACTAAAAATCATTGAAAAACCCTTAAAATTTGTCAAACCGTCGTAAAACAGTGAAAATTTCAGATAAACCTTACAAGAGCGTTTTATCGTCGTAAAACAGTGAAAATACCAGAAAAACCTTATAAGAGCGTCAAGTCGTCGTTAAACAGTGAACATACCAGAAAAACCTTATAAAAGCGTTCAATCGACGTAAAACAGTTAAAATACCAGAAAAACCTTATAAGAGCGATAAATCATCTTAAAACGCTGTAATATATAGAAAAACCATTAAAAAGTGATAAATCGTCGTATTACACTAAAAATCATTGAAAAACACTTTAAATTTGTCAAACCGTCGTAAAACAGTGAAAATTTCAGATAAACCTTACAAGAGCGTTTTATCGTCGTAAAACAGTGAAAATACCAGAAAAACCTTATAAGAGCGTTAAATCGTCGTAAAACAGTGTAAATACCAGAAAAACCTTTAAGAGCGTCAAGTCGTCGTTAAACAGTGAACATACCAGAAAAACCTTATAAGAGCGTTAAATCGTCGTAAAACAGTGAAAATACCAGAAGAAACTTATAAGAGCGTTAAATCGTCCTCAAACGCTGTAAAATATAGAAAAACCATTAAAAAGTGTTTGATCGTCGTATGTCACTGAAAATCATTAAAAAACTCTTACAATTCGTCACAATATCGTAAAACAGTGAAAATACCACAAAAACCTTATACGAGCGTTTAATCGTCGTTAAACAGTGTAAATACCAGAAAAACCTTATAAGAGCGTCAAATCGTCGTTAAACAGTGAAAATACCAGAGAAACCTTATAAGAGCGTTAAATCGACGAAAAACAGTGAAAATACCAGAAAAACCTTATACGAGCGTTTAATCGTCCTAAAACAGTGAAAATACCAGAAAAACCTTATAAGAGCGTTAAATCGTCGTAAAACAGTGAAAATACCAGAAAAACCTTATAAGAGCGTTAAATCGTCGTAAAACAGTGTAAAATATAGAAAAACCATTAAAAATTGTTAAATCGTCGTTAAACAGTGAAAATACCAGAGAAACCTTATAAGAGCGTTAAATCGACGTAAAACAGTTAAAATACCAGAAAAACCTTAAAAGAGCGTTAAATCGTCGTAAAACAGTGTAAATACCAGAAAAACCTTATAAGAGCGTTAAATCGTCGTAAAACAGTGTAAATACCAGAAAAACCTTATAAGAGCGTCAAGTCGTCGTTAAACAGTGAAAATACCAGAAAAACCTTATAAGAGCGTTAAATCGACGTAAAACAGTTAAAATACCAGAAAAACCTTATAAGAGCGTTTAATCATCTTAAAACGCTGTGAAATATAGAAAAACCATTAAAAAGTGATAAATCGTCGTATTACACTAATAATCATTGAAAAACCCTAAAAATTTGTCAAATCGTCATAAAAACAGTGAAAATACCAGAAAAACCTAATAAGAGCGTTAAATCGTCCTCAAACGCTGTAAAATATAGAAAAACCAATAAAAAGTGATAAATCGTCGTATTACACTAATAATCATTGAAAAACCCTAAAAATTTGTCAAATCGTCGTAAAACAGTGAGAATACCAGAACAACCTTATAAGAGCGTTAAATCGTCTAAAAACGCTGTAAAATATAGAAAAACCATTAAAAAGTGTTAAATCGTCGTATTACACTAAAAATCATTGAAAAACCCTTAAAATTTGTCAAACCGTCGTAAAACAGTGAAAATTTCAGATAAACCTTACAAGAGCGTTTTATCGTCGTAAAACAGTGAAAATACCAGAAAAACCTTATAAGAGCGTCAAGTCGTCGTTAAACAGTGAACATACCAGAAAAACCTTATAAAAGCGTTCAATCGACGTAAAACAGTTAAAATACCAGAAAAACCTTATAAGAGCGAAAAAATCATCTTAAAACGCTGTAATATATAGAAAAACCATTAAAAAGTGATAAATCGTCGTATTACACTAAAAATCATTGAAAAACACTTTAAATTTGTCAAACCGTCGTAAAACAGTGAAAATTTCAGATAAACCTTACAAGAGCGTTTTATCGTCGTAAAACAGTGAAAATACCAGAAAAACCTTACAAGAGCGTTTTATCGTCGTAAAACAGTGAAAATACCAGAAAAACCTTATAAGATCGTTAATTTGTCTTAAAACGCTGTAAAATATAGAAAAACCATTGAAAAGTGTTAAATCGTCGTATTTAACTAAAAATCGTTGAAAAACCCTTAATATTTGTCATATCGTCGTTAAACAGTGAAAATACCAGAAAAACCTTAAAAGAGCGTTAAATCGACGTAAAACAGTTAAAATACCAGAAAAACCTTATAAGAGCGTTTAATCGTCGTAAAACAGTGAAAATACCAGAAAAACCTTAAAAGAGCGTCAAGTCGTCGTTAAACAGTGAACATACCAGAAAAACCTTATAAGGGCGTTCAATCGACGTAAAACAGTTAAAATACCAGAAAAACCTTATAAGAGCGTTAAATCATCTTTAAACGCTGTAATATATAGAAAAACCATTAAAAAGTGATAAATCGTCGTATTACACTAAAAATCATTGAAAAACACTTTAAATTTGTCAAACCGTCGTAAAACAGTGAAAATTTCAGATAAACCTTACAAGAGCGTTTTATCGTCGTCAAACAGTGAAAATACTAGAAAAACCTTATAAGAGCGTTAAATCGACGTAAAACAGTTAAAATACCAGAAAAACCTTATAAGAGCGTTAAATCATCTTAAAACGCTGTAAAATATAGAAAAACCATTAAAAAGTGATAAATCGTGGTATTACACTAATAATCATTGAAAAACCCTAAAAATTTGTCAAATCGTCGTAAAACAGTGAAAATACCAGATAAACCTTATAAGAGCGTTAAATCGTCTTAAAACACTGTAAAATATAGAAAAACCATTAAAATGTGTTAAATCGTCGTATTACACTAAAAATCATTGAAAAACCCTAAATAATTGTCAAATCGTCGGAAAACAGCGAAAATGCCAGAAAAACCTTATACGAGGGTTAAATCGTCGTAAAACAGCGAAAATACAGGAAAAACCTTATAAGAGCGTTAAATCGTCGTAAAACAGTGAAAATACCAGAAGAAACTTATAAGAGCGTTAAATCGTCCTCAAACGCTGTAAAATATAGAAAAACCATTAAAAAGTGATAAATCGTCGTATTACACTAAAAATCATTGAAAAACACTTTAAATTTGTCAAACCGTCGTAAAACAGTGAAAATTTCAGATAAACCTTACAAGAGCGTTTTATCGTCGTAAAACAGTGAAAATACCAGAAAAACCTTATAAGATCGTTAATTTGTCTTAAAACGCTGTAAAATATAGAAAAACCATTAAAAAGTGTTAAATCGTCGTATTTAACTAAAAATCGTTGAAAAACCCTTAATATTTGTCATATCGTCGTTAAACAGTGAAAATACCAGAAAAACCTTAAAAGAGCGTTAAATCGACGTAAAACAGTTAAAATACCAGAAAAACCTTATAAGAGCGTTTAATCGTCGTAAAACAGTGAAAATACCAGAAAAACCTTATAAGAGCGTCAAGTCGTCGTTAAACAGTGAACATACCAGAAAAACCTTATAAGGGCGTTAAATCATCTTTAAACGCTGTAATATATAGAAAAACCATTAAAAAGTGATAAATCGTCGTATTACACTAAAAATCATTGAAAAACACTTTAAATTTGTCAAACCGTCGTAAAACAGTGAAAATTTCAGATATACCTTACAAGAGCGTTTTATCGTCGTAAAACAGTGAAAATACCAGAAAAACCTTATAAGAGCGTTAAATCGACGTTAAACAGTTAAAATACCAGAAAAACCTTATAAGAGCGTTAAATCATCTTAAAACGCTGTAAAATATAGAAAAACCATTAAAAAGTGATAAATCGTGGTATTACACTAATAATCATTGAAAAACCCTAAAAATTTGTCAAATCGTCGTAAAACAGTGAAAATACCAGATAAACCTTATAAGAGCGTTAAATCGTCTAAAAACGCTGTAAAATATAGAAAAACCATTAAAAAGTGTTAAATCGTCGTATTACACTAAAAATCATTGAAAAACCCTTAAAATTTGTCAAACCGTCGTAAAACAGTGAAAATTTCAGATAAACCTTACAAGAGCGTTTTATCGTCGTAAAACAGTGAAAATACCAGAAAAACCTTATAAGAGCGTCAAGTCGTCGTTAAACAGTGAACATACCAGAAAAACCTTATAAAAGCGTTCAATCGACGTAAAACAGTTAAAATACCAGAAAAACCTTATAAGAGCGATAAATCATCTTAAAACGCTGTAATATATAGAAAAACCATTAAAAAGTGATAAATCGTCGTATTACACTAAAAATCATTGAAAAACACTTTAAATTTGTCAAACTGTCGTAAAACAGTGAAAATTTCAGATAAACCTTACAAGAGCGTTTTATCGTCGTAAAACAGTGAAAATACCAGAAAAACCTTATAAGAGCGTTAAATCGTCGTAAAACGGTGAAAATACCAGAAAAACCTTATAAGATCGTTAATTTGTCTTAAAACGCTGTAAAATAGAGAAAAACCATTAAAAAGTGTTAAATCGTCGTATTTAACTAAAAATCGTTGAAAAACCCTTAATATTTGTCATATCGTCATTAAACAGTGAAAATACCAGAAAAACCTTATAAGAGCGTTAAATCGACGTAAAACAGTTAAAATACCAGAAAAACCTTATAAGAGCGTTTAATCGTCGTAAAACAGTGAAAATACCAGAAAAACCTTATAAGAGCGTCAAGTCGTCGTTAAACAGTGAACATACCAGAAAAACCTTATAAGGGCGTTCAATCGACGTAAAACAGTTAAAATACCAGAAAAACCTTATAAGAGCGTTAAATCATCTTTAAACGCTGTAATATATAGAAAAACCATTAAAAAGTGATAAATCGTCGTATTACACTAAAAATCATTGAAAAACACTTTAAATTTGTCAAACCGTCGTAAAACAGTGAAAATTTCAGATAAACCTTACAAGAGCGTTTTATCGTCGTAAAACAGTGAAAATACCAGAAAAACCTTATAAGAGCGTTAAATCGACGTAAAACAGTTAAAATACCAGAAAAACCTTATAAGAGCGTTAAATCATCTTAAAACGCTGTGAAATATAGAAAAACCATTAAAAAGTGATAAATCGTCGTATTACACTAATAATCATTGAAAAACCCTAAAAATTTGTCAAATCGTCGTAAAACAGTGAAAATACCAGATAAACCTTATAAGAGCGTTAAATCGTCTTAAAACACTGTAAAATATAGAAAAACCATTAAAATGTGTTAAATCGTCGTATTACACTAAAAATCATTGAAAAACCCTAAATAATTGTCAAATCGTCGTAAAACAGTGAAAATGCCAGAAAAACCTTATACGAGGGTTAAATCGTCGTAAAACAGCGAAAATACAGGAAAAACCTTATAAGAGCGTTAAATCGTCGTAAAACAGTGAAAATACCAGAAGAAACTTATAAGAGCGTTAAATCGTCCTCAAACGCTGTAAAATATAGAAAAACCATTAAAAAGTGTTTGATCGTCGTATGTCACTGAAAATCATTAAAAAACTCTTACAATTCGTCACAATATCGTAAAACAGTGAAAATACCACAAAAACCTTATACGAGCGTTTAATCGTCGTTAAACAGTGTAAATACCAGAAAAACCTTATAAGAGCGTCAAATCGTCGTTAAACAGTGAAAATACCAGAGAAACCTTATAAGAGCGTTAAATCGACGAAAAACAGTGAAAATACCAGAAAAACCTTATACGAGCGTTTAATCGTCCTAAAACAGTGAAAATACCAGAAAAACCTTATAAGAGCGTTAAATCATCTTAAAACGCTGTAAAATATAGAAAAACCATTAAAAAGTGATAAATCGTCGTATTACACTAATAATCATTGAAAAACCCTAAAAATTTGTCAAATCGTCGTAAAACAGTGAAAATACCAGATAAACCTTATAAGAGCGTTAAATCGTCTTAAAACACTGTAAAATATAGAAAAACCATTAAAATGTGTTAAATCGTCGTATTAAACTAAAAAACATTGAAAAACCCTAAATAATTGTCAAATCGTCGTAAAACAGTGAAAATGCCAGAAAAACCTTATACGAGGGTTAAATCGTCGTAAAACAGCGAAAATACAGGAAAAACCTTATAAGAGCGTTAAATCGTCGTAAAACAGTGAAAATACCAGAAGAAACTTATAAGAGCGTTAAATCGTCCTCAAACGCTGTAAAATATAGAAAAACCATTAAAAAGTGATAAATCGTCGTATTACACTAAAAATCATTGAAAAACACTTTAAATTTGTCAAACCGTCGTAAAACAGTGAAAATTTCAGATAAACCTTACAAGAGCGTTTTATCGTCGTAAAACAGTGAAAATACCAGAAAAACCTTATAAGAGCGTTAAATCGTCTAAAAACGCTGTAAAATATAGAAAAACCATTAAAAAGTGTTAAATCGTCGTATTACACTAAAAATCATTGAAAAACCCTTAAAATTTGTCAAACCGTCGTAAAACAGTGAAAATTTCAGATAAACCTTACAAGAGCGTTTTATCGTCGTAAAACAGTGAAAATACCAGAAAAACCTTATAAGAGCGTTAAATCGTCCTCAAACGCTGTAAAATATAGAAAAACCAATAAAAAGTGATAAATCGTCGTATTACACTAATAATCATTGAAAAACCCTAAAAATTTGTCAAATCGTCGTAAAACAGTGAGAATAACAGAACAACCTTATAAGAGCGTTAAATCGTCTAAAAACGCTGTAAAATATAGAAAAACCATTAAAAAGTGTTAAATCGTCGTATTACACTAAAAATCATTGAAAAACCCTTAAAATTTGTCAAACCGTCGTAAAACAGTGAAAATTTCAGATAAACCTTACAAGAGCGTTTTATCGTCGTAAAACAGTGAAAATACCAGAAAAACCTTATAAGAGCGTCAAGTCGTCGTTAAACAGTGAACATACCAGAAAAACCTTATAAAAGCGTTCAATCGACGTAAAACAGTTAAAATACCAGAAAAACCTTATAAGAGCGATAAATCATCTTAAAACGCTGTAATATATAGAAAAACCATTAAAAAGTGATAAATCGTCGTATTACACTAAAAATCATTGAAAAACACTTTAAATTTGTCAAACCGTCGTAAAACAGTGAAAATTTCAGATAAACCTTACAAGAGCGTTTTATCGTCGTAAAACAGTGAAAATACCAGAAAAACCTTATAAGAGCGTTAAATCGTCGTAAAACAGTGTAAATACCAGAAAAACCTTTAAGAGCGTCAAGTCGTCGTTAAACAGTGAACATACCAGAAAAACCTTATAAGAGCGTTAAATCGTCGTAAAACAGTGAAAATACCAGAAGAAACTTATAAGAGCGTTAAATCGTCCTCAAACGCTGTAAAATATAGAAAAACCATTAAAAAGTGTTTGATCGTCGTATGTCACTGAAAATCATTAAAAAACTCTTACAATTCGTCACAATATCGTAAAACAGTGAAAATACCACAAAAACCTTATACGAGCGTTTAATCGTCGTTAAACAGTGTAAATACCAGAAAAACCT